>NC_083330.1:40755450-41042950 GCF_963455315.2 Globicephala melas | reverse complement strand
GGTTGAATTGGCATATCTTGGGGATCGACCGAATGGAGAGCGATGAATGAGGAAGAGAGATCTACGTCAGTGCAAAGCTTGCAGGTCTGAGTGACTAGGATGATACTCTGCTCTTCCTAGAGATGTGTTGCAGTGAGAGTGAGATAAAAGTTCAGTTTTGGGCATGTTGAGTTTAAGTACCCATAGGACATCCAAGTGGTAATGTTGGCTACATGGATTTTAACACCTGGAGATATAGATTTGGGGATCTATAGAGTTATCTTCTAGGAACAGTGAACTGAATAAGAAGAGTCTAAGGATGATACCTTATACATACTAACACTGAAGAGACCAGCACAAGGAGAGGGACTTGAAAAGGAATGGGGAAAAGGAGGTACAAAAACTAGGAAAGAGAAGTGCATAGAAGCTAAGGAAGTAAACAGTTTCAAGATGTGGGTAGTGCTCAAGAGTGTCAATGCTTCAGAAAAATCAAGTAAGGAAAGGACTAGCATGGGCCTGTTCAATTTGGGCAAAAGAAGAACCATTGAATCCTGGGAAGGGCATCCTTGGTGGACTGTCCAGGTGGAATTCAGACTGTAGTGTGAAAAGGAACGAATGTGAGGAGACAAGCTTGGCTGCAAAGAAAAGAGCTGGAAGGGCGCGGAGTCACGTAAAGGTGTGTACATTTTTTTTTAATGCTGAAGACTTGAGAATATTTTATATTCTGAAGGGAAACATTTTAAGGACGAGAAAGGACTGAAGCTATAGAATAGAAACTATAATGGTCAGTTTGAGGTGCTTGAGGGTGTGGAAGGGTACAGGACCCAGAACATAGCCGTGGATAAGAAGAGAGACACATACCCTGTTGTATCCAAAAGGGAGAGTGGGAAAGGATGCATGATGGACCACCCTTCTTGAGTGAGGGAGAAAATAGAGAACGGGAGGATGTCGGTGGAGACCGTTTGGGAGAGGAAGTGACTGAGGACACAGAGCAGAAGCAGGAGGCCATGAGTTTGCAGCGGCACCAAGTTGGTGCGTATGTGACTTTCTCAAGCAGCCCTTGAATGTCTAGAGGCAAAGAAGGCAGTGACAGAATTGATCCAAGATGTCCAGACATCCGGGGAAAAGCTCATGCTCACGAACTGTTTAGTGATTTCCTCAGCCTGGGATTTCATTGTGAGTCTGAACAATTTGCAAACCTGCAGATCATCTGAGATTTTCCCAAAGCTGTGTTGAATACTAATTCATCTAGATCAACAGGGTAACCTGCAAGGGAATTGGAGCTTTTAAACTCAATTCTCTCTTGACACTTGAGAAATGAATGGAGAATTATGTGTCCAATTCTTAATCTTTGGAGAGCCAAGCACAAAAGTGTTTTATAAGAGTTATCAGAGAAGAATTTTGTTCTTTTCAGAATGCTCAATATGAAACAAGAAAAAAAAGAAAAGAAAAGAAAAAAGGAGCAAGGAGGCTTTCACATACCCCAACAGTAGAAGGAGGGGCTGACCAAGGACACTCCCTACCTTTGCTTATGAAGCCTCATACCTTATGGTGCCACAGGCTCTAGATGTTGGCTGTGACAAGGCTTTAAAGTAGAAGGAAAAGAAATTGTAGGCAAATGGTTTCCCTTAAAGATTTCAAATTTTGATTGGTGGTTTAACCTCTCGGTAGGCTTAGCCCTTACAAAGAATCCAGCAAAGAAGAGGGATCACTGTCGTGTGCCCAGGGTACTAAACATTGAGTGAGAGTTCAGCCTCTGTAGCTATCGATGCCACTCGTGTGGCATCACTGGGCTCTTTCCCACACCTCTTGAGGAAGGATTCCCTCTCTACTGAGTGTTTCTACAGAAGCGCCTGTTGGAAAAGGAATGCATCGTTTTTTTCTTTTTTTAAAAATACCTTTATTGGAGTATAATTGCTTTACAATGTTGTGTTAGTTTCTGCTGTTCAACAAAGTGAATCAGCTATATGTATACATATATCCCCATATCCCCTCCCTCTTGAGCCTCTTTCCCACCCTCCCTATCCCACCCTTCTAGGTGGTCACAAAGCACCGAGCTGGTCTCCCTGTGCTATGCGGCTGCTTCCCACTAGCTATCTGTTTTACGTTTGGTAGTGTATATATGTCCATGCCACTCTCTCACTTCGTCCCAGCTTACCCTTCCCCCTCCTGTGTCCTCAAGTCCATTCTCTAGTAGGTCTGTGTTTTTATTCCTGTCTTGCCCCTAGGTTCTTCATGACCTTTTTTTTTTTCTTAGATTCCATATATATGTGTTAGCATACGGTATTTGTCTTTCTCTTTCTGACTTACTTCACTCTGTATGACAGACTCTAGGTCCATCCACCCCACTATAAATAACTCAATTTCGTTTCTTTTTATGGCTGAGTAATATTCCATTGTATATATGTGCCACATCTTCTTTACCCATTCACCTGTCGATGGACACTTAGGTTGTTTCCATCTCCTGGCTATTGTAAATAGAGCTGCAATGAACATTGTGGTACATGACTCTTTTTGAATTATGGTTTTCTCAGGGTATATGCCCAGTAGTGGGATTGCTGGGTCGTATGGTAGTTCTATTATATCCCCTTGCTCCTCCTTATAATTTCCCTACTGATCTACCGCTTCATGGGGAGGAACCTCTCCTCACTCTTCTTACTGTTTCTAAATCCCTAAATATCCCAAACGCATAAGTTCCTAAATGCCAGGGACAAACAACTTGAGAACAGATAAACTGATTATAAACAAACCATGGCAAAGCTGAAGATTAACTTAAAAAAACACAGCACCTATGAAGAGAACCTGAAATGTTCACGACAAAAAAAATCATACTGCTCTAAAACGAATTTTATACCACCAGGACATCTGCTCTGAAAAAGACGAAAGCAGCCCCTGACATTCGGGAACTGGTGTGACACTTACAGGCAGGCGGCAGGGCTGTTAAAGAAGCCAGGCCGCCTTGTTCTCCTGCTGGATACATGAAGAACCTCACAGAACACCAGCGTCAGACAAGGGCGTTCTGTGACTGACAAAGTGAGTGGAAACAAGCCACTTCATAGTTTTGCATAAGTAAGTCCAGACTAAAACGAAGTTCCTGTGCAATGAGGGATAGACCCGCCTTATTCCAACACAGGCATCTCCCTGGCCTTTGACAAAGCAGAGGTGACAGGCACTCTTGCTGCACATTGCTCTGAAGTGCACATAATGTCTGGAAAGGATGAACTGGGTAAAACAATGAGAGAGGTTCCTCTAGTGAAGAAGCAAGGATGCTACCTTTCAAAAAACTCCAATTCCAAAGAACCACTTGAGAGCTTTCCCTCACTCAGCTCCTTCTCTTTTGCGTGCAGTCTTGTATAGAGGCACCCACACACTGACTCATGATTGGGAAGGGAAGGCCTTTGTGGCTTAACCTGACTTTTTATCCCATATATGATCTCAGGCTAGCTCAGCAGCTGTTTGCTATTTTCAGTGAGTCAAATATGGTTGACCTCCTAGGTTCTGAGCATGGGAAATGTAATATTTCCAAGGGTACCAGTTAGAGGCTGGTTTGGAAACATGACATGTAATCTGGCATCTCGATATCTTTATAGAAGTGAATTGAGACAGGATGAAGGTAAAGTTGAAAGTTATGGCCGAAGTCTCTGAGGAAATAGACTTACAAACCATCACCTGAAACTCAGGGAAATTATTGTAAAACATAAGGAAAATGCTGGGTTTTCTATGGGTGTTTGGTTTCTGGAGATCTGTTACTTATGTAACTACTGTACCACGTAGGAATTAGTTGATTTTCACAAGGTGTGCCTCAACATTTGTCAGAGCATTGGTGTTAGGTGGGTAGGAGGCAAAGATAATTATCGCCCCTCATATACTAGAAAACTGAGTCATGGTAATAAGTCGCTCAACGCTGCCAAAGCTTCATCAACAGGGCCCTGGAACTCACCCAGGTCTTCCCACGCCAGAGCCCTCTCAGTAGCTACCAAACTGCTTTCAGGCCAAGTAGTCTTTGATTCTGAACCTGATAACATTAATAAACCTGGGAAAACACTGCCTAGATCATCTGATTCTTAGGTGGTTGCAGTAGGTAGTTGCTGTTTGAACATGGAAGGACTCAACCCATCCTCTTCCTCAAAGGATGCTTCCCAGACACCCATCTTAATCATCAGGGGAACTTAAGAAAAGTAAAGATTCGAGATCCCACCACAGACTTACTACAGTAGTGTTTCTGGTATGGGACTCAGGAACCTGCACTTTTAATAAGTTTTACAAGAGCTTCTCAATTACATTGTTTGAATACTACTCGTCCAGGGTAAGCAAGTGTTTGCAAAAAGCCACTCAAAGTTAAAGAAAAGATCAACCCCCCCCCCCCCCGCCAGACCCTATCCTAAGTTGAGTTCAATACACATTAGGAATAGTGTTGAAAAGGAAAAAGCGGCAGATGTTTAATTCAGGGGTCACTAAGCAAAAATTTCAGAAGGGCCCCTCTTAGTTTGTATTGACGACAAAATAAATAGATCTCCAGCATAAAGGGATCCAGAGGTTTTTCAGATCCTCTTATAACAAAACTGCTGTCCTTATGCTCATGGGGCAGGGGGATGACCCCTGTAGTAATAGCGGGAACTAGCAGCTATTTTGACGTTAGCAGAATCTGTGGCCTTAGGTCTGGTCTTGATTGAAGCAGGGACTTAGGATATATTCTGGATTATTAAAATTACTTCTAGGCCTGTGCTTTTAGAAAAGAAACAAATATTCAGTAAGGGTAGATAGAAGCAATGCAATTTTCTTATTAGCAATGGCTACCCAGGAATCTTGGGAGTCTAATATTATATATTATTATTATTATTTTTTAAATAGAAGGGTCACCTATAAAAGTTATTTCAAGCATAGCTTGGACTTTATATTTTATAGCTATGCTATAGGCAATCTATTTCTTTTCTTCCTGTATATGCAGTAGTTTTAATCAAGCTTTTTAAGCTATCAATGGCTAAAATTAACCAAGTGTGATGAAAATAATGCTACAAACCAGTCTGTTACCCTAAAGCAGCATTTTTAAAACCAAGCCCTAGGTTCTGAATGCAAAAATCTCTCATGAACTAATAAAGGAAACACAAGGGAGTGAAGGGCCTACAGTAACAGAGCTAAGAGCATCAACAGCCTGTCTAGTATTTAAATCTCAACTATTCTCACTTTCACTGCTGAAACCGATAAGTTTCAATTCTTCAACAATTGTATAACATTTGAAAACTCATAGCAAAATCCCTAAAATTACTGAATTTTAAAAAGCCATTCTAGGTTACACAATATAAACTAAGGCAAGCAAGTCGTGTAAAATCCCTCTTTACAAAGGTCTCATTTGGGGTCTGAATGCAGGATAGAGAACCAGACAACTGGTAGGAAGTGAAATCAATGAACCTTTTAGCTTCCTTTTCCCAAATGGTCATCTTGAGCACAGATGTTTAAAATGTGCTACAGATGTTTAAATCAAGCTATGTAGCTATTTATAAAATTAAAATTCCATTGATCAAAGGTGAAATATTTACATTTTTACCCCACTCTCATCTTGGCAAATAATAAATTAACTCTACTTACCTGAAATTTATTACCACTGCTTTCATCACTACCATTTCCTCTTTGCCATCAATATTTTTAGGGCAAACACAAAGTATGAAATACTGTTAAAGAAGTAAGTACTTTCTCTTTTGAAGTCATATTATGAAAATAGGTGAAATAAAAAACCCCTAATTTTCCCTCTTTTTTTCTCTTTGTTTTTAACTTCTGTTTGGATGTAAAATGTTTAATAACTGCAAGTCAAATATTCGTTGATGAGAAAAGAAGCTTCCAATATTATCTTATAAACTGTGCTTGCATATCACAGAACAAAATAACAACTATAATTACTTCAATTTAAAATTTGATAAAGTCCTCTAAATGTATAACCTCTTTTTAAATTGGGTACTGCAAATAGGAATTTTTTAAACCAGGTACAGACTATGAATATAAAATATCCCATGTCAGCAATAACCTTTTGTGTTTTTTAGTGAGATCTTTTCGAATTAATCTTTCAACACTCATATTAAGAAATTCCAGTTCTTGTCTGTTCTCAAATTTAATGACAGCCTTTTGCATTTGTGATACTGAGGATGAGAATGAGGTTATGAATGCACAAACTTGGCCCATTTAGCTTACCTCCAGTCCACAAAATTAATGCCACTGGTTTCCTAGTGGAAAAGCTTTTAAAATTTAAAATTCTGTTTAGGATTTCTTAATTGACTGTTCAAGATATAATGCTAATTACCAGTATAACAAAAGATTAAAATAAAGAGAAGAGCCTGCCACGTTGGGGGGTGGTGAGGACTTGCCGAGGAAGGACTGCTCGTTAGGCAGGGTGAAAGCCCTTGACCTCCGCAGCCAGCGCCGGGAGAGCTGTACTCCAGAGGCCGCTGCCTGCCCAATCCAGCAGCCAGAGGCTGTCTTGATTCCCTCTCATGTTTTCACAGTGCAAGGCCATTCCTTCTGTCCCATGTAATTTGCAGCCATTATCATAGATATTAGATGTGGAAAGACTTGCCAGGTTATCGAACTTCCCAGCCCTTCGCACAGAATGCCTGTTGAATATATGAGGCAGTTGTTAACAAGCACCTTTGGAAGCCAGCCTATTAGCAGTCACAGTCATTTACCACCAACTGGGGGGCAAACAACATCCAAGGAGCCTTAACACATAACCATAAGTGGAAAAATAAATAATGAAGGAATGCCGCATTCAAGACATTTGACTAACTGTCAGATAATGAGGTTTATTAAAAACTTCCATAGAGCTTCAAGATGGCAGAGGAGTAAGACATGGAAATCCTCTTCCTCCCAACAGATACATCACAAATACATCTACATGTGGAACAGCTCCTACAGAACACCTACGGAACGCTGGCAGAAGACCTCAGACCTCCCAAAAGGCAAGAAACTCCCCACGTACCTGGGTAGGGCAAAAGAAGAAAAAAAAAAACCAGAGACAAAAGAACAGGGACGGGACCTGCACCTCTGGGAGGGAGCTGTGAAGGAGGAAAGGTTTCCACACACTAGGAACCCCTTCACTGGCAGAGACAGGGGATGGGCACCAGGGGGGAGCTTCAGAGCCATGGAGGAGAGCACAGCAACAGGGGTGCAGAGGGCAAAGCGGAGAGATTCCTGCACAGAAGATCAGTGCCGACCAGCACTCACCAGCCCGAGAGGCTTGTCTGCTCACCCGCTGGGGCGGATCCCAGGGAGAGGACTGGGGTTAGCTGCCTGAAACAGCCTGAAGGGGACTAATGCACCACAGCTAGCTGGGAGGGAGTGCAGGAAAAAGTCTGGATCTGCCTAAGAGGCAACAGACCTTTCGGGGTGTGCGAGGAGAGGGAATTCAGAGCACTGCCGAAATGAGCTCCAGAGACTGACGAGAGCTGCGGCTATCAGCGTGGACCCCAGAGACAGGCATGAAATGCTAAGGCTGCTGCTGCCTCCACTGAGAAGCCTGTGTGCAAGCACAGGTCACTGTCCACACCTCCCCTCCTGGGAGCCTGTGCAGCCCGCCACTGCCAGGGTCCCAGGATCCAGGGACAAATTCCCGAGATAACACACAGCGTCGCAGGCTGGTGCAACGTCACGCTGGCCTCTGCTGCCACAGGCTCGCCCTGCATCCGTACCCCTCCCTCTCCCCGGCCTGAGTGAGCCAGAAACCCCTAATCAGCTGCTCCTTTAACCCCATCATGTCTGAGCGAAGAACAGACACCCTCAGATGACCTACACACAGAGGTGGGGACAAATCCAAAGCTGAACCCCAGGAGCTGTGTGAACAAAGAAGAGAAAGGGAAACCTCTCCCAGCGGCCTCAGGAAAAGCAGATTAAATATCCACAAACAATTTCATGTATCCTGCATCTGTGGAATACCTGAATAGACATGAATCATCCTAAAATTGAGGTGGTGGACATGGGAGCAACTGTAGACTTGGGGTTTGCTTTCTGCATCTAATTTGTTTCTGGTTTTATGTTTATCTTAGTTTAGTATTTAGAGTTTATTATCACTGGTAGATTTGTTTATTGATTTGGTTGCTCTCTTCCTTTTTTCTCTCTCTCTCTATATATATTTTCCTTTTTCTCTTTTTGTGAGTGTGTATGTATATGCTTCTTTGAGTGATTTTGTCTGTATAGCTTTGCTTTTACCATTTGTCCTAGGGTTCTGTCTGTCCGTTTTTTGTTTTTTTTTTTTCAGTAGAGTTTTCAGTGCTTGTTATCATTGGTGGATTTGTTTTTTGGTTTGGTTGCTCTCTTCTTTCTTTTTTTTAATTACTTTTAAAATTTTTAATAATTTTTAAAATTTTAATAACTTTATTTTATTTTAATTTTCCTTTCTTTATTTCTCCCTTTTCTTCTGGGCCATGTGGCTGACAGGGTCTTGGTGCTCCAGCCAGGTGTCAGGTCTGTGCCTCTGAGGTGGGAGAGCCAAGTTCAGGACATTGGTCACCAGAGATGTCCCAGCTCCACATAATATCAAATGGCAAAAGCTCTCCCAGAGATCTTCATCTCAATGCTAAGATCAGCTCCACTCAACGACCAGCAAGCTACAGTGTTGGACATCCTATGCCAAAGAACTAGCAAGAGAGGAACACAACCCCACCCATTAACAGAGAGGCTGCCTAAAATCATAATAAGCTCACAGAAATCCCAAAAGACACCACCGGATGTGGTCCTGCCCACCAGAAAGACATGATCTGGCCACATCCACCAAAACACAGGCACCAGTCCCCTCCACCAGGAAGCCTACACAACCCACTAAACCAACCTTACCCACTGGGGGCAGACACCAAAAACAACAGGAACTACGAATCTTCAGACTGCGAAAAGGATATCCCACACACAGTAAGTTAAGCAAAATAAGAAAACAGAGAAACACACAACAGATGAAGGAGCAAGGCAAAAACCCACCAGACCTAACAAATGAAGAGGAAATAGGAAGTCTACCTGAAAAAGAATTCAGAGTAATGACAGTAATGTGATCCAAAATCTTGGAAATAGAATGGAGAATATACAAGAAATGTTTTAACAAGGACCTAGAAGGACTAAAGACCAAACAAACAATGATGAACAACACAATAAATGAAACTAAAAATTCTCCAGAAAGAATCAATAGCAGAATAACTGAGGCAGAAGAACGGATAAGTGACCTGGAAGATAAAATAGTGGAAATAACTACAGCAGAGCAGAATAAAGAAAAAAGAATGAAAAGAATTGAGGACAGTCTCACAGACCACTGGGACAACATTAAATGCACCAACATTCGAATTATAGGGGTCCCAGAAGAAGAAGAGAAAAAGAAAGGGACTGAGAAAATATTTGAAGATATTATAGTTGTAAACTTCCCTAACATGGGAAAGATAATAGTCAATCAAGCCCAGGAAGCACAGAGAGTCCCATACAGGATAAATCGAAGGAGAAACACACCAAGATACATATTAATCAAGCTAAAACAAATTAAATACAAGAAAAAATATTAAAAGCAGCAAGGGAAAAACAACAACTAACATACAAGGGAATCCCCATAAGGTTAACAGCTGATCTTTCAGCAGAATCTCTGCAAGCCAGAAGGGAGTGGCAGGACATATATAAAGTGATGAAAGGGAAAAACCTACAACCAAGATTACTCTACCCAGCAAGGATGTCATTCATATTCAGCAGAGAAATTAAAACCTTTACTGACAAGTAAAAGCTAACAGAATTCAGCACCACCAAACCAGCATTACAACAAATGCTAAAGGAACTTCTCTAAGCAGGAAACACAAGAGAAGGAAAAGACCTACAATAATAAACCCAAAACAATTAAGAAAATGGTAATAGGAACACACATATTGATAACAACTATATATGTAAATGGATTAAATGCTCCAACCAAAAGACATAGACTGGCTGAATGGATACAAAAACAAGACCTGTATATATGCTGTCTACAGGAGACCCACTTCAGACCTAGGGACACATACAGACTGAAAGTGAGGGGATGGAAAAAGATATTCCATGCAAATGGAAATCAAAAGAAAGCTGAAATAGCGATACTCATATCAGACAAAATAGACTTTAAAATAAAGACTATTACAAGAGACAAAGAAGGATACTACATAATGATAAGGGATCAATCCAAGAAGAAGATATAACAATTGTAAATACTTATGCACCCAACATAGGAGCACCTCAATACATAAGGCAAATACTAACAGCCACAGAAGGGGAAATCGACAGTAACACAATCATAGTAGGGGACTTTAACACCCCCACTTTCACCAATGGACAGATCATCCAAAATGAAAATAAATAAGGAAACACAAGCTTTAAATGACACATTAAACAAGATGGACTTCATTGATATTTATAGGACATTCCATCCAAAAACAACAGAATACACTTTCTTCTCAAGTGCTCATGGAACATTCTCCAGGATAGATCATATCTTGGGTCACAAATCAAGCTTTGGTTATTTTAAGAAAATTGAAATCGTATCAAGTGTCTTTTCTGACCACAAGGCTATGAGACTAGATATCAATTACAGGAAAAAACCTGTAAAAAATACAAACACATGGAGGCTAAACAATACACTACTAAATAACCAAGAGATCACTGAAGAAATCAAAGAGGAAATCAAAAAATACGTAGAAACAAATGACAATGAAAACATACTGACCCAAAACCTATGGGATGCAAAAAAGCAGTTCTAAGAGGGAATTTTATAGCAATACAATCCTACCTCAAGAAACAAGAAATATCTCAAATAAACAACCTAACCTTACACCTAAAGCAATTAGAGAAAGAAGAACAAAAAAACCCCAAAGTTAGCAGAAAGAAAGAAATCATAAAGATCGGATCCGAAATAAATGAAAAAGAAATGAAGGAAACAATACCAAAGATCAATAAAACTTAAAGCTGATTCTTTGAGAAGATAAACAAAATTGATAAACCATTAGCCAGACTCATCAAGAAAAAAAGGGAGAAGACTCAAATCAATAGAATTAGAAATGAAAAAGGAGAAGTAACAACTGACACTGCAGAAATACAAAGGATCATGAGAGATTACTGCAAGCAACTATATGCCAATAAAATGGACAACCTGGAAGAAATGGACACATTTTTAGAAAAGCACAACTTTCCAAGACTGAACCAGGAAGAAATAGAAAATATAAACAGACCAATCACAAGCACTGAAATTGAGACTGAGATTAAAAATCTTCCAACAAACAAAAGCCCAGGACCAAATCACTTCACAGAGAATTCTATCAAACATTTAGAGAAGAGCTAACACCTATCCTTCTCAAAGTCTTCCAAAATATAACAGAGAGAGGAACACTCCCAAACGCATTCTACGAGGCCACCATCACCCTGATACCAAAACCAGACAAAGATGTCACAAAGAAAGAAAACTACAGGCCAATATCACCGATGAACATAGATGCAAAAGCCCTCAACAAAATGCTAGCAAACAGAATCCAACAGCACATTAAAAGCATCATATACCATGATCAAGTGGGGTTTATCCCAGGAATGCAAGGATTCTTCAATATACGCAAATCAATCAATGTGAAACACCATGTTAACAAACTGAAGGAGAAAAACCATATGATCATCTCAATAGATGCAGAGAAAGCTTTTGACAAAATTCAACACCCATTTACGATAAAAACCCTCCAGAAAGTAGGCATGGAGGGAACTTATCTCAACATAATAAAGGCCATATATGACAAACCCACAGCCAACATCGTTCTCAATGGTGAAAAACTGAAACCATTTCCTCGAAATTCAGGAAACAAGACAAGGTTGCCCACTCTCACCACTCTTATTCAACATAGTTTTGGAAGTTTTAGCCACAGCAATCAGAGAAGAAAAAGAAATAAAAGGAATCCAAATTGGAAAAGAGAAATAAAGCTGTCAGTGTATGCAGATAACATGATACTATACATAGAGAATCCTAAAGATGCTACCAGAAAACTATTAGAGCTAATCAATGAATTTGGTAAAGTAGCAGGATACAAAATTAATGCACAGAAATCTCTTGCATTCCTATATACTAATGATGAAAAATCTGAAAGAGAAATTAAGGAAACACTCCCATTTACCATGGCAACAAAAAAATAAAATACCTAGGAATAAACCTGCCTAAGGAGATAAAAGACCTGTATGCAGAAAACTATAAGAAACTGATGAAAGAAATTAATGGTGATACAAACAGATGGAGAGCTATATCATGTTCTTGGATTGGAAGAATCAACATTGTGAAAATGACTATACTATCCAAAGCAATCTACAGATTTAATGCAATCCCTATCAAACCACCAATGGCATTTTTCACAGAACTAGAACAAAAAATTTCACAAATTGTATGGAAACACAAAAGACCCCGTATAGCCAAAGCAATCTTGAGAGAGAAAAGGAGAGCTGGAGGAATCAGGCTTTTAGACTTCAGACTATATTACAAAGCTACAGTAATCAAGACAGTATGATACTGGCACAAAAAGAAATACAGATCAATGGAACAGGATAGAAAGCCCAGAGATAAACCCACACACATATGGTCACCTTATCTTTGATAAAAGAGGCCAGAATATACAATGGAGAAAAGACAGCCTCTTCAATAAGTGGTGCTGGTAAAACTGGACAGCTACATGTAAAAGAATGAAATTGGAACACTCCCTAACACCATACACAAAAATAAACTTAAAATGGATTAAAGACCTAAATGTAAGGCCAGACACTATCAAACTCTTAGAGGAAAACATAGGCAGAACACTCTATGACATAAATCACAGCAAGATCCTTTTTAACCCAGCTCCTAGAGAAATGGAAATAAAAAGAAAAATAAACAGATGGGACCTAATGAATCTTAAAAGCTTTTGCACAGCAAAGGAAACCATACACAAGACGAAAAGACAACCCTTAGAATGGGAGAAAATAGTTGCAAATGAAGCAACTGACAAAGATTAATCTCCAAAATTTACAAGCAGCTCATGCAGCTCAATATCAAAAAAACAAACAACCCAATCCCAAAATGGGCAGAAGACCTAAATAGACATTTCTCCAAAGAAGATATACAGCTGCCAACAAACATATCAAAGGATGCTCAACATCACTAATCATTAGAGAAATGCAAATCAAAACTACAATGAGGTATCACCTCACACCAGTCAGAATGGCTATCATCAAAAAATCTACAAACAATAAATGCTAGAGAGGGTGGGGAGAAAAGGGTACCCTCTTGCACTGTTGGTGGGAATGTAAATTGATACAGTCACTATGGAAACAGTGTGGAGGTTCCTCAAAAAACTGAAAATAGAACTACCATACGGCCCAGCAATCCCACTACTGGGCATATACCCTGAGAAAACCATAATTCAAAAAGTGTCATGTACCACAATGTTCATTGCAGCTCTATTTACAATAGCCAGGACATGGAAGCAACCTAAGTGGCCATCAACAGATGAATGGATAAAGAAGATGTGGCACATATATACAATGGAATATTACTCAGGTATAAAAAGAAACAAAATTGAGTTATTTGTAGCGAGGTTGATGAACCTAGAGTCTGTCATACAGAGTGAAGTAAATCAGAAAAAGAAAAATAAATACCGTATGCTAACACATATATATGGAATCTAAAAGAAAAAAAATGGTTCTGAAGAACCTAGGGGCAGGACAGGAATAAAGACGCAGACCTACTAGAGAGTGAACTTGAGGACACGGGGAGGGGGAAGGGTAAGCTGGGACGAAGTGAGAGAGTGGCATGGACATATATATACTACCAAATGTAAAAAAGATAGCTAGTGGGAAGCAGCCACATAGCACAGGGAGATCAGCTCGGTGTTTTGTGACCACCTGGAGGGGTGGGTTAGGGAGGGTGGGATGGAGACGCAAGAGGAAGAGGTTATGGGGATATATGTATACGTATAGCTGATTCACTTTGTTATATAGCAGAAACTAACACAGCATTGTAAAGCAATTACACTCCAATAAAGATGTTAAAAAAAAGAAAAAAAAAACTTCCATAGAAACTAGATTCCTCATGTCTGGGGATATAGTTAAAAGGGCTTGAAACAATAAATCTTGGCTGCTTTCTTTCCTTTTGTGTAGAAACATCTCAAAATGGGCTCTTCCCACACCAGAGATAGAGCACACTTCATGAGCCAACCTGAAGGATTCTTAATTTAGGCGCCATGAATTTAATTAACATGAAACAGCACAGCATATACTTAATTAACATAAGACAACATTTTTAGTATTCCCCTGGGACAATGTGAGTTTTGAGACATTCTAAGCTGGCTACAAAGCAGAAACTAGAGAAAGGATATAGCATCATTTGATATATGGTATAATTCAGGCTCAGATCCAGATCAATAAGTCCTCAAGTTGATTTGCAGGTGTGAGGCTGGGTGTATGTCTTTGGCCAATTAGGCTGCACTGATCGTAAAGCCTACATGAACTAAGAAGCTGCCACTCTTCACTGTTTTCAACAAAATCTCAGGGATGTGAAGATAGCAGAGAAGGAAAACAGGTTTTGCAATCATACAGAGCTGGTTTCAGATTGTACTACACTTCATGTTAGTTAGGAAAATGCTCCTAGGCAGTCTTAGCTTGTTTCCTCATCTGTAAAACAGAAACAGCAATATCTACTCATGGATGTTAAGAGAAGATAAAATAATGAATGTAATATCTTGTAGATCCTCAATAAATATTAGCTTCCTTTTCTCCTCTGAGAATTCTATAGTTGCATTTAAATGACAGATTATTTAGGCGTACAGCAAAAATTTATTCCAGGTACATTTGCGTGACTCAAAATGCAATCAAATTTTCAAAATACTTCTAACAGAGCAAGTTTTTTAAGTGCCAAGCAATTAGAATTGCTTCCTTCACAAATCCTTGAGTTTAATAGCAAACCGATGCAAAACTTAACGTTGGAGAAGAGGCACACTCGTGCATCCTGTTTTCCCCATTTGAAGAAGGTGGTACCTTGGTTCTAACAGCTTCCTCTCTTCTGTAGAATTCTCCAAACTCTTCAAGCTACTCCTCTTCAATAAGCACTAAAGAATCTGTAGGTCACTTCCACTCTTCTCCAATATGGTGGTAATTCATTTAGATATCAAGGATAATTAAGCATTACAACACACTTGATATTTAAAGATTAAGAAACATCATTAACCACCATGGATGAAACTACCATTGGCTTTAAATTCAGTCTGAACTTCTTTATCTTCTAGCTCTCTTTCAGGTAGCTCTTCTACTAGAATTCATTTAATTGTTCATAATATTAATGAGGTACTCACAATATCCCAAATCAGTACCTCTCCTTTAAATGAAAAAAAAATTAGTATTCCTATAGTCATGCATACCCAGTGCTAAATATTTGAATGAAAGCAGGAAAAAAGGTCAATACTTTGGACATTGCCAAATATTCTAGGTACTAAGCTTAGAGCAATAAAATACCTAGATAGATGACTTGTAAATTCAGCTCCACTCTTCTAGGTTCTAGATACTTCCTGAATAATATGGCTTATAGAATGCAAAAAGCTATATGCTCACAGGTCAATTAGAGATCCAAAAGAAAGAAACTCCATAACTCCAGAGGGCGTCCCAGTGACTTATAATTACGTGGATTATATTTTTTAAAAACCTGATCCAAATCTTGACTAAATATGAAATCAGAATTCAGTAGTATTCAAAAAATAGATAAAATCCAAGAAAAGCCAAGAAATATGCTATTTGACAAAATAACAATAAAAAAAATAAAAGCAGCGGTTTACAAGAAAGGTGGGTGGGTATGAGAAAAAGGTCTTTATGCTTATTATATGGCATGGTCCTTCTCTGGTGCAGACACACACACACACACACACACACACACACACACACCATAATAAGGGAAAGCAAAAGGGAATGATTAGTTCCTTTACAAGATACATAAACACATTAGCAGGCAAAATTAAACTCTTTAGTTCCAGGACACGCTTTGTAAATGTCCCTGAAGGCCTGTGACCAGAGGCACAAGGAAGCACATGCCATGACAGGAATGGCATTACATGTGCCCCTGTAATTGTCAACAGATGTAGCATGCCAACAGAGTAGAAGCACAGCTTCCACTTAACACACGCTTTTTGGTGACTGACAGGCTGGAGTCTTAGAAAAATGAAGGTTTGATGAATGAGGCATCCTGCTTAATTGTGTTAAGCTGTTTAGTTCCAATTTTCATAAACAGATTCAAGAGTTGAGAAATGGGAAACCTCTTCCTGATTCTCTCAAGAAAAAAGAACGGGAGGGACAGGAAGGAAATGAAAGAGAGAAGCACAAGATCACGTTGCCACGGGATACTTAAATGACTTAAATCAGGCATTTATGTGGTTGTATTAGCAGAAATTGAAATAAAATTGTACCAAGACCGGATGTTAAAAAGTACTAAGAAAATACATTCCTTCACTGCTGAGATCTCATCAATTTGCTCCCTACATTTTAGTCATGTCAAAGTAACAATCTTTTGAACAATTTAAAATCCATAGCTGACCTTTACTCATGTTTGTTTGATATAGGCAATTCTGTGCTAGTTAATCTCTTGCTCCTGAAAGGCAGAGGTAATCTCATTCTCCTTCATTTGAATCATCTCTGCTTTATACCAAAAGCAATTTTCACTTCTGGAAAAATATGGGCTTTAGGTTATGGAGTCTTAACACTAGTATAAGCTTAGAAAGGTAATCTCCCCATTTTTAGGTCAGAGAAGATGCCTACTATATACATATTTTTGGTGCGTACTATCTGAATATCACTGTCTGGGATGAGGCTCCTTGTCAACAGAGAATACCCAGTCGGTCCACAGCACAGAATCTAGAGCTTGATGTTGTCCAAGAGAGTCAATGAGCATGCCATCTGTGTCCTTGGCCACAAGCCAGTTGGCTTTTACACATTCACTTATATAATCCTCCCACCAACTCTTATCCACCCATAACCAATTTACTTTGGCTGAATAGGAACTGTAAAGAGGTCTCAAAATCCCAGAAGCATCATTTGACATAGAAGAGCTACCAATGGTATTAACATTTGACTTTTTTCTTCTTTGCTTTCTTCTCTGCAGTGTTCACCATGTCAGAATGAAGTGAGTCAGGTGCCTTCCTAAATAATGCCGCCGAACCAGTAAAGTATCAGGGTCACTTGAAGTGAATGCCAGCAGTTTCGTCACTCGTTTATGTAACCACAAAGTAAGATGCTAAGACCCAAAGGTCAGTGAGCAGCAATGATACTCATGCATCTTTTGCAGTATGTCCTAGAATATTCAACTATATGCCCAGTCATCCTCTCTACTGGGTCTAAACACATGAAAGCACGTTCATAGCAAGGCCTCTTCGGTAATTTCTTAAAATATAAAACTAAACCCCAAACGCTGAAACCACTTATTGAAGATCAACTGTGTAGAGTGCAATTGACTTTCAAATACGTTATCACTTATCAAGTACATTCAATTCTCACAATAGTCCTGTGGAATATTATTGCCCTCATTTCACAGATCAGGAAACTGAAGCTCACAGAAGTTAAATGACTTGTCAGAACCGCACTGCTATAAAACTATGAAGCCTGTTCCTCCTTCATGACACTTCCTGCCTCTCTAAGACAAATGTGAGGTAAGTGGTCAGAACAATTCAAATGTTAAAGGATGTCTCTGAGTCTGTAGTGACATTCTTCCTCACTGCCTCCTTCTTGGATAAATACACAGTGCATCTGTAGAGTGTGTTCCTATAAATAAGTCTCCTAAGTTTTCCCATCTGTAGAGGTAAGGAGAGACCGTGGGGTGGAGGTGGCAGGAGAGAACACTTCAGGTGTTCAATCATGCGGATTGCTGGGAGTGTGGCATCAACTTAGCCAGCTCCGCATCTGCCTGGTCACCTGAGTGTCTCAGGTAAACCGGGCCAGAAAAGTCTAACAAATGCTTTTCTTGCCCTAAACTCATTTTAGGTCATGAAGAGCTGAGAGAACAGGTATTATAAATTCAGGGTACTTTTTTTTATTGTTCCTGGGATTTCACTGCTGTCCTTCCTTATCTGCTAATAGATCCTAGATGGCAGAGGTTTTATGTATTTTATATATTTTGAATCAGGTCTCAACAGTGAAAATAAAGGTAGTTACTGTGTTCATCTGCACACCACCACTTCTCCCCACTTTAAGGATTACACACCTTGACAACAGGGATGAACAAAGGAGCCAGGCTGGGCTACTGTGATTTTCCCACCTGAGTTGGATGCGATGAATTACTTGGTTCTTCTGTGCTTAACAGGCTGTAAAGATGTTAAGTCTTGAGTTTTGAGCTGCATAAGGTCATAGTTCAGCCTCTAAGGGGACAGCTGGCTTGAGAGAATGAAGGCACCATGAAAGAAGGTGGAATAAGCACCAGAGAGAGCGAGTACGTGTCCTAACAGCATCCCATTGCTGGAGTCCGTAAGACCCAATCCAGCCCTACTCTTCTCGTGGCTCGCTCAGATTCTCCATTTTGCTCCAGGTCGTCTGAGTTAGATTTCTGTCACTTAGTACTGAAGGAGTCTGGACTAATACAGAAATGATGCTTTAATAACTGAAATAACAACAGTGGCTTCTTGAGAGTTAACTTTGTGCCAAGGATTTCACTCAGATTGTCTATTTTTTTCTTGAATATAATCACACAAGGCGGGTATCACCCTTTTATTTACGAAGAAATTGAAGTTCTGAGAGGTTACATGACTTTCTTAAGGTCACACAGCTAGAGAGTGGTAGAGCAAGATTTTGAATCCATTTCTGCTTGACTCCTAAATCCATGCTCTTAACATCTAGGCTATGTTTTACCTCAAAATGGTTTTCAAGTCTGGCTGTATATTGCAGTCTCCTGGGGGGCTTCTAAAAACAGGTGTGCTCAAGCCCCCTCTCTGGCCCCAAGTTTGCACAAGTCCAGCAGGCACCTTTCACATGGAACACAATGGACTTGTGCTCTGGGAGGTTGCGGGCCCTGAGGGATGAATATGTTCTATGGTAAATGTACTCCCTGAACTTGTGCAACTGTTGTGACCCTGCAGCCAGACCAGTTAAATCTGAATCTTTGGAGATGGGGCGTCAGTGCTGATATATTTTTAGAAGCCTCCAGGTGATTTTAAAGTTCAGTCAAGGGTGTGAACCACAACTGTAACCTGAACACATATCTGGGTCTACACCAATACAAGATGAGAAATTACAGCAATTGAAGCTAACATATTAAATGACTACAGTTATTTCGGATAAAATCTTCTGTCAGGAATAGTGAGTGTGGAATCACTGACCCCTCCATCTGTGCTTTGCACTGCAGTGTTGACTAAAGATATTAAAATGATATCTATGAGTACCTTCATTCTTTAAATATGGCATCAATGATACTTAATAAACTATTTCTGCAAAAAATGTGGATTTTGTATAGATGTGTCCAGCAAACATTTCCACTTAGGTTTAAACCTTCCATAACTGGGTAGTTTTGGGTACTGATGAAAGCCATGCCTATCTCTACATAGGATTCTGTTCTCTCAATTGTCAGGAGACTATTTCAGCCATTACAACAAGAAGGAAGGAAGGAAGGAAGGAAGGAAGGAAGGAAGGAAGGAAGGAAGGAAGGAAGGAAGGAAAGAAGGAAGGAAGGAAGGAAAGAAAGAGAGAGAGAGAGAGAGAGAGAGAGAGTTGGAAAGATGGCAGAGGAAGAGGCAAGAAAAAAGATCCCTTTGGTTTCAGAAAAATCTCCTGAAAAAGAGGAAGGCTTATCAGGGCCTGAAAGCCACCCAGGCAAAGCAGGCGCTTTTGCAAAGGAAGGAGCAGAGGAAAGGAAAAGAGATCAAGTTTAAGCGACTAGAATGGTTCCTACATGATTCCTGGCGGCAACTACGTGACAGGGTGCGACTCAGACAACTAGAAGTGAAACCTCATGGCTTAGAAGCGCCAGATAAACATTGCTTGGCCTTTGTTGTGCGCATCGAAAGGATTAATGGGGTGAGTTTACTGGTGCAGAGGACCATTGCAAGACTTCGCCTGAATAAGATTTTCAGTGGTGTCTTTATGCAAGTAACCTCTCAAACCATAAACATGCTTTGTATAGTGGAAACTTATGTGACCTGGGGATTTCCAAATCTGAAGTCTGTTCGGGAACTCATCTTGAAACGTGGACAAGCCAAGGTCAAGAATAAAATCATCCCTCTGACAGACAACACAGTGATTGAGGAGCACCTGGGGAAGTTTGGTGTCATTTGCTTGGAAGACCTCATTCACGAAATTGCCTTTCCGGGGAAGAATTTTCAGGTGATCTCAGGGTTCTTGCGCCCTTTCCAACTCTCAGTGGCCTGTCACGCTACCAAAAATAGAGTGGGCTTCCTCAAGGAAGTGGACTCACCTGGCTGTCAAGGTGAATGCATCAATCAGCTCATCCAGCAGCTGAACTAAACCCAACATATCTGTGCATGTGGAAGCATGTGTTTTTGTTTTATGGAATTGTTATCCAGTATCTTCAAGGAAGATTACTTTCTGCTGTATCTTCAGAAACTGGAGGGGAAGGGTCAGGGAAAAGATGGTGATGTTCAGGGCAGGCACTTTTCATCCCACTTCAGTTCCAAGAAAATGTTCCTGTGTGTTTTCTGCAAAGACTGCAGTCCACGTCTAAAACCAGCAAAGGACTTGTGCCATGGAGGAGGGAGTCATGTTTTACCACACCTATCCTGGGATTTAATGTTGGTGAACGAATGAATACCCACACATGAATACAAGACAGCAGTGGACCAGGCCCAGGGGCATATTGAACCTGGGGTATCCAAAGGCCTTGTTTTGGAAAGAACTTGAAATACAATTAGAAAGAAGTGCATAAAAAGAAAGAAAGAAGAAAGAAAGAAAGAAAGAAAGAAAGGAGGGAAGGAAGGAAGGAAAGAAAGAAAGAAAGAAAGAAAGGAAGGAAGGAAGAAAGAAAGGAGAAGGAGAAGGAGAGGGAGGGACAGATGGAGAGAAGAAGGAAGGGGAAGGGACGAAGGAGGGAGAAGGGAGGGAGTAGGGAGGAAGGAAGGAAGAAAGGAAAGAATACTGAGGACACACTTCATAATTAGTCCTATTACAGGCAACAGCTTGCCAGATTACAAGCGATCCACAACTAATAGATTTCACAGATCTCAGCCATATTTGATTTATGCATTACGAACTGGAAGGACAATTAAGATAGCAAATGTCATACTGTAAAAGAAAGTTTAGTTACCATGAATTATGCAATCTCACACTTTCCTATAAAAACGAGATAATAGGGAGACTTAATTCACTGTGTTAGAAATTCCCATGAGGGGAATGTACAAGAATATCAGGTTAAGTAGTCATTTTTGAACTTTAATACTGAGCAAAGGAAGGATCTTAAGCCAATGAAAGTACCCAGACTAAGGAGTCTATTGCACACAATTGAGATATAACTCATTTCTATAGTAAAACGTCCTTACCCAATCAGAACTCAATTTTACCAAAACCTCTTGAATTGTGATGCTTTTCCTGTTGTTCCCATAATCCTATGCTTATTAAAGTAATTAAAATGATAAGCATAGTTTTAGTAGAGCTCTTGTAAGAAACTGATGAGTTGTCACAATACGAGAAGACTTCTTTGACTCAAAGAAGGTTCAACAAGCAGATTATGTCCAATTACAGTAAGACTTCATTGTTAATATCTGAGAACTCCAGCAACCCCTGCCAATCACAGTGCAATATCTTATGGGACTATTCCAAGTCTCTCCAACTGTACAGTTTAATTTGGCAAAACATCAAGTAGCAAAACATCCAAAAAAGTGCAATTTTAGCAAGAAATTGCCAGAAGACATGCAGACCAACCCACGAGATGTGCAGATCTGTGAAGCTGGTTTTTGTCTTGAGTCTCTCAAAGGAGGATGCTGTGCGTTAGATGAAGCCTACTCAGTGGCTGGGATTGAGCCCCATCATGTCTGACTCCTGTTCAGAACTTTCAAAAGTTTCTGGCTGTCTCAAATTCTTTGAATCGCGTTCAGGGTCCAACTGGGGTCCCAAGGGACCTTTTCAGTTTTAGCTCTATTTCCCTATATTAAACTAAACTTTGGCCAAACCAGACTACTCATCATTTCAAGAACCTGTTGAACTTTCTTGCCTATGCAATTTTGTGTATCTCCACCTTTTCATGTGCAATGCAGTCCCTCTCCATCCAACAAAATTCTGCTCTTTCTGGAAAATCAGGTGAAATGCCACCTCTCTTGTGATGCCCCATGATTTTAATTCCTCTCTTGCTTGAACTCCTATGGTGCTTTGTTCTTCCTGTGTCTAAACCCTCCATTAACTCCTTGAGGATAGAGAGTGAACCTTGTATATGACACTGGAATAAAACAGGCCCATATGTTAATTCTGGCTTTTCCACTTAATATCTTTGTGACTTTGGACAAAGGAAACTCCCTGAGCTCCAACTGACTCATCTGAAAATTGGTTACAGACTACTACTGTATGCTTTAAAAGGTTCTTATAAAATTATATAAGATAATGTATGTAAAGCAGCTAAAATAATACTTGACATACAAAAGACGCTCAACACGTATTAAATTCCCTCTTTATTCCCCTTGTCTGAATGTCATGTAGTACTTACTAGATATTTCTTGAATGAATGAATGAATGAATGAAACTGTCTGAGTCAGATCTAATAAGAAAGAACAGGCAATGTATGTGCTGAGGATCCAACTATGACACTCCAAGGTAATTATTTTAATAAGTCTTACAACTAGTCCTGTCTGTAACCTTTTTGTCGCTTTATAAAGAAAAATTATAAATAAGCATTTAAGCATTTTAGAAATCACTAGTTTCAGATTTTAAGACAAAAATATGAAAGATGGAAATGATATTTCATTCAGGGTAACTTGCATTATAGGTTAACAGAAATGTGTACATCTCTAGTGGAATATATAACATAAAGACATAAAAAGAACCTGCAATAAACAAACCACTTTCAATAATCACGCTGTTGTTGGTTGTGTGGTGGTGTTATTCTGAGACTACCGTGTGTGCTGTGGGAGAAAGCAAGTGAGCGGTTATGCTGTTGCACTAAGAACCAGGATTTCTGGCAAAGGAAGAAGGAGACACAGACATGACACCAGTGAGGTAAAGTGCAGCTTTGGAGTCCTCAACCTGAACTGGAAATATATAATTCACAATACCTTCTTTTTAAAATTAATTAATTAATTAATTATTTTGGGGCTGCGTTGGGTCTTTGTTGTGGTGTGTGGGCTTCTCATTGCGGTGGCTTCTCTTGTTGCGGAGCACGGGCTCTAGGCGCACGGGCTTCAGTAGTTGTGGTACGTGGGCTCAGTAGTTGTGGCTCGTGGGCTCTAGAGCACAGGCTCAGTAGTTGTGATGCAAGGGCTTAGTTGCTCCGCGGCATGTGGGATCTTCCCGGGCCAGGGCTCAAACCCATGTCCCCTGCATTGGCAGGTGGATTCTTAACCATTGCGTCACCAGGGAAGTCCCCACAATATCTTTTTTCTTAAGAGAAAAAGAAATTCTAGTTCTATCCGCTAAAAAGACTTAGAAACGATGACCAACCCAGTAGCAATAAGCATACTTAGTGTTCAGACTGTGGTCTCTAAATACAGTGACCTAGTAGAAGAAAGTGGAGCTCTTTGGAGAAATAGCTGATTCCATCTGGGGCAGGAAATACACAAGATAGCCTGGAACACTGTCACATCAGAAAGCTAGGACACTATCAGTGACTACAAGGGCATTTCAAAAGAACTCAGGAACCAGTTTAAAGAGGCTCTCATTGGCCAAAAATAGGACAATTCTGAGCATAAATAAGCATAATTACTACAACAGAATGAAGCACATCTATGTTTTTTAAATCCATTAGTAAATTATGATAGTAAAAATTAGCCCAATCAGTTATCTTTGGAGGGTACTAGGGAATCAACTAATAATTTTAAAAATAGGTAAATAAAGGGAAAGAATGAAACATATGTCCTACTTTTCTTACACAAAAGTACCTCCGAGTAACCAGATAGTCAATGGGGGGAGAGTTCTTTTTATAGAATTATTTCAACTAATAATCAAAGCTACCATTTTGCAACCCCCAATGAAATAACAGATCTCGGCAATAATCTTCAATGACAGTTAATATCATAAAAAGAGAGAAAACTAGACATCACTCATAACGGAAATAAACATCGATACCTAAGAAGTATTCTTGCCCCCGAAAATTAAAAAAAAAAAGTCAAACCTGAATCAGATCAAGCCTCTAGAATTAACTACCAATTAACAGAAATATAAAAGAGTGGGAACATGTTAAATGATTCCATAGAAAAGGAATTATCTAAATCCAGACTATAGGAAATCCCATGGAACAAAGTACTTGGTTTCTGTAACAAACAAGCAGCAGAAAGAAGAAAAATGAAGGTGGAACCTATGGATTAGAAGAGACTTAGGAGACATCGACCACATCCACCGATTGCATTGTTTGACCCTTACTGGAATCCTGTTTTACACAAGAAAATTGTGAAGGAAAATGCAGCTTGGAGGAAACTGGAAACATTTGAAAACTGGCGATATATTGGATATGATATTAAGAGATTATTGTAAAATATTTTAGGAGGAATAATATATGACTACAATATTATTATTCCTCCTAATATATATATAATATATATATATATCTCCTTACCTTTTAGAGATACATTAAAATATTTACAAAGGAGATGATATAAAATGATATGATGTTGGGCATTTGCTTCAAAATAATCTTGGCATAGAGGGGTGTAAATGAAGTAAGCCTGCCCAAGGATGAAAAATTCCTGAGTGACGAGTATATAGGAGAGTTCATTAGACTATTCTCTTCACTTTTGCATATGTTTGAAATTTTCTGTAATAAAAATTTTATACCATATTTAAAAGCATCTAATACACCAGGCCATACTGAATTTTACAGGCTCTAATCACTTAAAGTA
Source organism: Globicephala melas (assembly GCF_963455315.2). Taxonomy (NCBI): domain Eukaryota; kingdom Metazoa; phylum Chordata; class Mammalia; order Artiodactyla; family Delphinidae; genus Globicephala; species Globicephala melas. The sequence continues at coordinate 41,017,979 of NC_083330.1, read as the reverse complement.
GGGATAGACAAAGTTCACATAGCTGACGCGGAGGAAACATATTCTGAAATCCTACTTCCTTGTACTCTACTGGTTTTTTCTGAGAAAATTTCAGTGTAGCTTTATTTGGTTTTCCATGAAGTCTTCCTTCATGATTATTAAGTAAACCAAATCACAGTCAGTCCTCGATAGTGAGCTCCTGGAGAAAAGGGGCCATATCTTATTTTTGTATCCTCCATAGTTTATATATAATATGGCTACCTGTTGAATGAAGTGTTACATAAGGAGTCAATTAGAGCATCTGTAAAGTATTAAGTGAAACTGATGGAAAGTCAAATGCATAGGAAAGGGAACCCGGAAGAACCAACCTTGAGGTCTTGAAAGGGGCAGTCAGGGAAGTGAAACTTTTCTAGGCTACATTATTAGCAGGCATGGGAAATCGTAGATAGAGAAATTTAAGTCATAGTGTTTTTTGGTCACTATAGTGCAGAGAATAGTGCAATAATTTAGCGCTACCCTCTGATTTTCTAAAGTAATTGTTTCTAATCCTGTGCTACTTCCTCAAGCTCCCTTTTCACACCAGGTCTTCCCACTTTGAGCCTCCTACTTGAGTGTGACAGTGTACCCCCTGGCAAGAGTTTTACGGATTCCCTTCTAAAACCCTGCTCTTACCTTCTCCTGAAGACGTCTGGTGACTTTGCATCAACTACAAGAGTTTCCACCAGAAATTTATGTCTCTTCTTCATCTGACCCAGAGGTACTCAACTGTACCTACCACCCACTGCTCTCCAAGTAGATTCCTCTGCCCTGTGAAATCACTCTCCCCACTGTCCCCAATGGGGACAACTGCCTTTGTTCACATGACTTCTGCCACCAGGAATGCCCTTCTCACCCCTTCTGTCCCTTCTGACACTACAAATCCTTCAGTTTCCAGCTCAGTTCACCTCTTCCAGGCCTTTCCTTTCTTCTACCCTATGAGTTCCTACCGCTTTCTGCATGTGTTATTTATCTTGGTGCTGTACCAAAACTTCCTTTTTCTGTGACTTAATTCTTTTGTATGTTCATCTTAAAATCAAATACATCTACTCAGTAAACATTTATTGGACACCTATTATGTTCCAGGTAATAATAGGTATTGGGTGTTTAAGGGTGAATAAAATACTCTCTTGGTTTTCAATACAGTTAAGGAGATAAAATACAAAGTATATTAACTTTAAAGTGAAAATGTGTGCTTTAAATAACAGATTGGGCAACAACAGAAGACACTTCAGAAGGCAGTGCATGACTAACTGCCCGATGGTAGAAACAATGCCCTCTCCTTCTAGGCCATTGTCAGTCATACTACAGGGTATGAGCCCAGCCTGCTTTGGTCAAGATACCCAATGGCTTCTCTGGAGCTGCAGCAGGCCTACTGCAAGAGGAAAGAACATGAGAAGCTTATTCTGTTAGCTGTTATTATTAGCTGTTCTGATGCGCAGTTCCCAATAGTGTGGTATTGATGTGGATGTTACACACACCTATCTAGCATACAGCAGATGATGAGCATTAAAGCAAGAGCTCTGACTCACCTGAGTTAGCGGTGAGAGGCAGCCACCTGCTATAATACTCTGCATTACCCTTATCACTCTCTAATGTTTTCCTCCATTCTTGATTTCTTTGTTATAGTTTGTCTCCTCCTACTGTCCTCTCCCCACTCCCCACTATAATGTAAACTCCATAAGGGCAGAGAGCTGGTAAGTCTTTTTCATGCTCTATCTTCAGTGTGTAGAGTGCCTGGTTTACAGTAGGCACTCAAGACATGCTTGCTGATTGAATGAAACTGCTAGGCTATTTAAATAAGGGCTATAGTCGCAAACCAGGAAGTGCCTTTTCATGTTCCCAGTGGGGTGAGGTCTACTCACCATGCAGCATCAACCTCTCCAACATCACTAGCACAGAGTTTTTTCACCATCAAGGAGGCATCTTTTAATTAGTGACAGCAGGGGACATAGAACTACTGTATTGCACTATTCCATCTGGTGACTGGAAAACGTATGAGTCCTGGGTCCAGAGGTTGAACCTTCAATTTACTTTACATTCCTGCTTGTGTCCTGATCTTCTCCTTTCTTGGAAAATTTTAAAAGAAAGGCCTTTGGAGATGTAGAAGTGAAAAGTTTTCATTTAGTTCTGCTTAATGCCATGTAAGGTATCAGAAAGACGCAAGAAGGAAGTTCTGAGTAATCTGCATATTTGGTACTTCACTATGGAGTCTGAGCTATTATGAAAAGATGAAAGAAATTAAAATGTGATTTTAAAAACAATTCAAGATACAAGAAAAGAGGACAGCTCAGTGAAGCAAAGTTATTACTAAAGTAATCACAACTTACGTTATGGCATTACAGCTTACAAACCTCTCTCACATCATCTAACTCTTCCTGCAAACCTAGACATTACTGATTCAGCATTTGATTCAAGACGTTTTGTCAAGGGCCAGGCGCTTCTCCTTAGGTGCTGGAAACTATGAGACATTCACAATCAATCACAACTCTAAGGGTAAGTGCCGTGAGGAGAGGCAAACCGGGGGTTATGGGAACATAACTCAAGGTTCACTCACCCAGACCGCTGGGGATCAAAGAAGGCTTGTGAGAGGAGAAAGAGGTGCTGAACCATGGATGAGTAGGAATTAGCTGGAGAAGAAGACAGAACAGGGCAGGTCCAACGGCTAGGAAGCTGAGAACACAGGGTGCACCGGAACCTCAATTAATGAAACTTGTATGAGTAAGAGATGGATAGAGAGCAGTGGGGCAGCCACGAGAGGCAAGGCTGTACATTAGCCCAGGGTGGAACCAGAAGGACCTTGAATTCCATGCTAAACAGAGACCTGACACTGAAGACAGTGGGGAGACACTGAAGGACTTCAAGTAACGAGGAGAGATGATCAGATATGCCGCTACTCTTAGTTGCTTATCAGTGGGAAGCCTCATCTCCTTCCTAAAGAATCCCAGCTTTTCTCACACATCAGGAGGCTACATTTTCAGGGGAGACTGAGCTCTACCCTAGACCCAGGAAGTAAAATTCGATCAATATAATCCAATTTTGGTTATTCTACTCCATTGCCACCAACATGGCCAATGAAATTGAGGAAAAATCTGCTTCGGGGCTTCTGGATGCGATTGTCTTACTGTTAAGAAGGACTGGCCATTGTAGACATTCTCTCTTCCACTACTGCACTATGCGTGAGAATGTGTTGCCTGGGACAGCTGCAGCCATCTAGGGACCACGGGGAGACATGCCTGAAGACAGAAGTCAACACGCTGAGCGTGGCACGGTGGAAAGGTGGCAAGAACCAGGGTCTCTGATGTGGTTGATGATTAAATCAAGCATTCTGTAACGACCCACTCGAGAGCTCTTTTTAAAGTAAATTTAAAAAATCCCCTTACTACTGTTCTAAGTGGCAGCTTCTGTGATATTTTGCAGCTGAAAGCATCCCAATTGATAGTCTGACTTTTAATTTAGAAAGTTCACTTTGGAAGCAGTGAGCCAGTTAGATGGAAGGGAACTAAGAATGCAGGTTGATATGTCAGTAGGAGGCTGCTATAGGAAGATCAGTGAGTACTCCTGAGACAAGGTGTATGGGGTAGAGAGAAGGGAATGGGCTTTGAAAATAGGAGGAATTTGGAGGAAACAGGACTTGAGAGTGTTTGGTTCTATGTTCCGGATGATTGCGTGGTTTCTGGGAGGTGGTGGCAGTCAATGAGAGAGGGGACAGAGGAGGAAGAGGAACGCACGTGGGGCTTGGTGGTGACCATACCTATTTTGCATATGAGATAACCAAGTCTCACTCACTAGTCTGTATAGACTGTGAGAGTACAGATCTTGTCTATCTTCTTTACTATTGATTCCCAAGTGCCATACAGCAGATGAGTAGTAAGAATGCTTAATAGGGCTTCCCTGGTGGCGCAGTGGTTGAGAGTCCGCCTCCTGATGCAGGAGACGCGGGTTCGTGCCCCAGTCCGGGAGGATCCCACATGCCACGGAGCGGCTGGGCCTGTGAGCCATGACCGCTGAGCCTGCGTGTCCGGAGCCTGTGCTCCGCAACGGGAGAGGCCGCGACAGGGAGAGGCCCGTGTACCGCAAAAAAAAAAAAGAATGCTTAATAATCAACGTGTGAGGCTGAGAAAACTGACATCATTTGCCTTAGACGGCACATGAAGTTCAAAGTTGTGAAGCTAGAACACACACTCTAATTCTTCCCAGCGCACTGTCTACCACTTGCCGAGATCATCAGCAAAAGCTTGCCTCTCAGATTCTGAAGCAGAGGAAGGAACTCATTGGTAGATGTGGAATCATGGTGCACTCACTGCCTCAGGTCACAAGAAGAGAGCATCTCATTTTTTACATTAACGTATCAATATATTTTATAGAAGAGTTCCTAAAGAAAGGTGTTCAAGAAGGATGCATTAAGGACCTCTGAGAACCATGATTCATACCTTATTACTGGCATGTTCAGAATGAAATAGATTCCTGTCATTCTAACCTGGAGCTTATAATTGGAGGATCAGGCAAAAGTTTAAGGTTGAAGGCCTCTCTGCTATCTGGGGCCAATAGAGACTAACCTAAATCCCTCTTGGACTCCTTTGAGTCATGCTCTTGTATTACCTTTGACGGAGTCAGGGAACAAGAATCTTGCCACTTTATGTGGTAAATTATCTATGTGTATTATTGCACTAATGTACTAGAAAATATGACTCAGCATCTTCTCTCAGTCTTTACTCCTGTAAATAAATAATCCTAATTGCTCTAGCCTCCTTAATTTATGTCGTTCTTCCATCTGTCGTTTTTTCTATCTTTCTGTCTTTTTTCTCAGCATCCTTAATTTTCTCCACAGTCTTAAGCTGAAGGACCCAAAGCTTGTCGGGAAAACAATTACCTCTATGTTTCTGTTTTTTCTCTTGTGAGATTTACAAGAATTTAAATGTTTCCCAAAATTAAACTAAGAGCTACAGAGGAGGCAACGAAGTAGAAAACATTGACCTTGATCTCAAAGAATTGATCACTGAGTACAGGAGGCGGGATGCACGGAAATTCCTAGTAACCCAAGAACGTTTGTGTGTGATTCAAGTGCGAGACTGGGGGCTACAGAAGCGTCTTAGAAATTCAGAAAGGCAACACAGCACCAGGGTCTGTTAAAGATGGATTTGCGGTCACCAATGAATATGGAGTGAGACTTAAAGAGCATTTAGGATTTGGAGGAGAAAATAGGAAGGCGTATGGAAGGGGGTAGAAACGGGAGAAGGCTGGAGTATAAAGGTATCTGGAACAGAGAGTTTATGTGGAAAATACATCTGTTATTTTTTTAACTTTTCTCCCCAAAGCCTTATACTTATGTTGACAGTTATCCTGTCCATCATGGACATCACCTAGATGGATGAAGGATATCCTATCTCCTCTCCAAAGATGATCCTTTCATAAATTTATCTATTTGGCTTCTATAATTTATGAAAATCATGTTGAATTTTAATTCTATCTGTGCTCTTAATTAGTATTTTGATATTGAGTATACATGAAACATTAAAAAATTGGGGCTCAGTCATCAGACTACAGAAATTTGATAGGTCAAGGACATGGTAAGGGCTCAATAAATATTAGTTCAATGGATGACAGGAAAGAAAAAGAGAAAGAAGAAAGGAAGAATGGAGTGTGGAAGTATTTCTCATTAATTTTCCAAAAGTTAGGTGAGCAGTTATTTAACTCATACTTAATTAGTATCTTGAATCCTATCTTTAGGTTTAACTCACTGTAACTTACCATATCTTCAAGAATTCAGAGTACACAACTAGTATATTTTTATTTTCTTTTTCAGATTAACTATGGTTCTCCATCTTTTTTCTAAAGTCCCTGAAATTTTCAACGGGTAACAAGAGTTATAAACAGTTCCATTATTTCTTCCAGGAAGAGCCCAAACTTGAAATATCAAAAGATAGCTTCAATAGTAATAGGGAAAAACAGCAATAATTTGGTTCCATCTTACAATACTCTAAACGAAATAAAAAAGAATTCCAGGAAACATTAGTTGCAGTCTAAATGAACTATCAAGTTTATATAAACCTTCCTGATCTACAGAGATAGAGAGGGGAGTGGAACAAAGAATGCGAGAAGAAATAAGTAATTATTTACAATAACAAACTCCTTTCCCCCGGGGGAAATTATTCTGGAGCAGGAATGAACTGAAATCCTTTGCATAAGCAAGAGCTGAGTAAGATAAACATTTCAGACACTGCCATAGATTTGGAAGACCATCTCAGCATTCCAGACGCCCCTGTGTTGTTGCATATTGTGGGAAAGGGGCCACCAGCCTTGAAACCAAAGTGGCCTGTTCTCAGGATGACATCTACACTTAAGAGCCGGAGAGACTTGGGCGAGTCATTTAGTCCCTCTGAGTTCGTTTCTTCATCTGAAGAAGAGGAATAATTGCACTTACCTCTTAGGATTGTTGTACAGATCAAAAAGACAGGGTCTTCAAAAAGCCTAACCGTGTGTCTGACAACTAGTTCAGTAAGTTAGAACTCGCATTAATGTTGAAGCAACCACAAGGGGGCTCAAATTCCCCACGGCACTGTGGCAAGAGGGGAAGCCCTTCTTACCTTTGTGAAGACAATCAAATCAACCTGTTAATTCCAAATAGAACCATTCTTATGGAGTATCTACATGGAAGGAGTAAAGCTAGAGCCGATTCTCTCTTGTTGATCCAGTGCAACAGAAGCAAAACTAGCTGGGAGGAGGCAGCACACGTTTTGTTCTACTTCGGTCCAGGCTTCAGTTCCTCACCTCCCCTTTAAGCACCCCCGGTCTTCACTCGAATTCACCCACAATCCATCAGTCTTTTCCTCACCTCTGTCCCCAGCAAACTGACTTAGCTTTTCTGAAATTTTACCAAGATTCTTATTGAAAAAGTTAAGGGTCAGGAAAAATCTAAAATTCAAACAAAATCGTTCTATAGGACTTAAAGGGCAAACTCCCTTCCCCTAGACCTTGATCATGATTAAAAACATATATGTAGAGAGTCTTGTGTCTGTCTAGATGACCCACTGAAAATGGAAATGTTGTTTTAAGATATTTCACAATATGGTTAAAATATACACAAATCATTGGAGAGAATTTAGTTTCTTGTCTTAGAATAAAGAATAGCTCCTTCTGTTTTTAGTTATGTAAGATTATTAGCAACCTTAACATCTAAAATATGCCTTAATCTATAATATCTAAAGAATGAGCTTTTTAAAAAGTTTAAATCCATATAGTATGCTATTGGTAAAGTCTACTTTGCAGGCTTAAAAAAAAAAAGGCTGGAGTGGGGTGGATCTAGAGAGACTTTTTTTTAAACCTGTGAAATGTTTTGTAGCCATAGAAATGGTTCTGGAAACCATAATTTTAAAACTATTCAAAAGCTGGACTTCCTGTTTGCATAATACAAGTACAGAATAATTTGCAAATAGATTCTTTAACAGTGTTTTTGATTATGGAGATGATGGTGTTAAGGGAACAACCCCAGGTCATAGAGGTCTAATATCAACAATAACCCTTTCTCATGGCCAGTCTAGGGCAAATTTGTGAAGTGCTGTTTGTCTTCTTTAGGACTGCTCTCCTTTCTAGTCCTGTAACCGCCAGGCCTATTCCTATTACATAATTTCATCCCTGCCCAGGACTTGTCTTAAAAATATCAACCTGATGAATCACTGATCAGGGTAAATTAGTTTATGTCCAACCTCTTAAAGTAGTCTCTGCATTAGGGAAATATGATTAGCAAGAAGTACCCAACCTCAAAGAATAAATCTCTAATGGTAAAATTTCAGATATCATGGATTTGGGTAGGGAATTATTTGGGTCAGAGAACTTTCTGCAGCACAGGACTAGAACTAGAAGGATATTAGTATTAATAATTGCCTTCTACTCTATTTCATAAATTTTGGTCAGGAGATCATTTGTGCTACAATTACCAGACACCTACTTAAAACAAAAAACAAAACAATTTCTAGGCACAATCCCAGAGTCATTAAATCAGAATCTCTTGGGGTGAGGAACTTATACTTCAGAAAGAGAAGACAGATGGGTAAATAAATAAAAGGAGCATTATTATCCCAATATTGGAAATCATCAGATTATACCTTGTGGACAAAGCTAAGGGTTTATATATATATACATTTTTTTTTTTTTTTTTTTTTGCTGTACACGGGCCTCTCACTGTTGTGGACTCTCCCGTTGTGGAGCACAGGCTCCGGACGCGCAGGCTCAGCGGCTATGGCTCACGGACCCAGCTGCTCTGCAGCATGTGGGATCTTCCCGGACCCGGGCACGAACCCGTGTCCCCTGCATCGGCAGGCGGACTCTCAACCACTGCGCCACCAGGGAAGCCCTAAGGGTTTCCATATTTTAAATGACCTACAAGTATCTACTGTGGCACGTCAGAACAGAAATTTTAGTTTAAATTGGTAGCAGTAAAGAACCCCAACTTCATCTATTGCTCTTACCAGGTACTCCGGCTTGGATCCAGAAGTTAATGTCTGTCCCTTCTCCAGCTCTAAAGACCTGTGTGACATTGATGGGCTCCAGCAGGCACATGACCTCCTCCACGATGGCCCTGGCCTTGTCACTGCCAGTGAACTGCAGCCCAGAGGGTAAGAAGGTCCCCAGGTCAGACTCCATCACGAGGCTGTAGTTGGAAATATTTGCCTTAACAAAAGAGAGGAGTGTTTGGGTCATATTTGTTGCTTCTCTGCTTTCTCTTTGGAAGTTATCAAAAAAACAATAACCAAATACTTTATCTCCTCACCAGTTGTTGCCAAAGCACATGTTGCTCTGCTTGACTTAGGATCCAGTCTGCATATTACCTAACAGTTCTGAGATGCAAGATGACTCATCTTGGAATCTGCCGAATTTGAATCGACTTGGAAGGTTTTTTTTAAAATTCAGTGAAAATAAATATAAAACTCCATATAAAAATTACTCAATTATTGCTACTAGCAATAATATTCTTTCAACCAATTTTCTTAAGAGCCTACCTTGCACCAGATACAATTCCTTTTATATGGTGGGGACCTCCGGATAGTATTAGCCATGCTTAGACAAAAAAAGGTGTAATCTGTGGGCCTATTTCTCTGCACCTCTTCCCCCTAGATGGATATTCTATCTTATTTTAATTGTGAATTCTGTGAAAGCTTAAAGGCATCAAACTGACAGGTTTGTCTTGGGTTTCTGATTCCATTGTTGTTCCATCTGTTGAATCCCCAGGGAGGGAGGTAATAGAACAACACTTGAAATGCTGATCTCTCTGGGGTACAGCTGTAGCATCTAAACCCCGGCAAGTCTGCCAGGCCACTAGTGTGTAAACTTTTTCCAGATAAAGTCTGGTAAGAAAGCACACAGTGATTCCACGTAGCCAGTATTGTCACAGCAAGAGCTTAGAATATAAGAGCCTCTCACCAGATTGCACAGCTAAATTGCCACACTGCCCTAAGACTCGCAAGTTTAAGGTCCTTCAAACCGGCCTGGCCAGCTATTTCCCAGGACCCATTCACTTCTTCCAGACTGACCATATACTACCTCGGTTGAGTTATTCCCAAGCTGTCATCCTCATTATTCACCTAGGAAAAATCAATAATAATATTTTTACAGTGCTTTCAGAGAGCTTTCATATTTGCAATCTCCTTTGATCTTCTCCCATAATCCATAAAGTAGACGGAGCAGTTTTATGGTTGATGCTGTTTTATAGAAAAGGAACCGAGGATCAGAGAAGTCAAGTGATTTGCTCAAAGTCACACAGTTGGCAAATGAGAGAGCTGGGTCTGAAATTCTGTGCTTTCCAAAACTCCACCCTGTCACCACTAGCATGGGAGGGAGGAAGTAGTAGGCCATGCTTGTTTTGAATTAGAATGATTTTTCACTTACAACATAACAATTTCAGGGTTGCATACATTTTTTTTTTCTGTAGAACAGAGATGTTTTTACAATGACTTCCTAACTGCTGCCATGGAAGGGTACTGTTGTTACAAGGGCAAGAACAGTACCCTTCGTTTCTAAAGGAGGATGTTGGCAGCATTTAAAGGACTGAACTTCATGGCCCTGGGATATCATTTTGTTGTTGTTGATGATGATGAGAAGGTTAACAAAGCAGAAGTCTGTTCATATTTCCACTTTCACTTCTAAGGAATTTCTGTCTTCATGGTGATTATCAGAGAAAGACCCAAGGCATTTATGATAAAACGTACCACCTCTGCTTTCAGCTGTGGCTACTGCATGACGGTAGCATCATTAGAGTTAATAACATGCAAAATATTTGCATTAATGTCTTACATTCAGGGCTCGTTCAACGAGCACATTGGTGCTACGTGAACAAGTTGACATGAATTTGGCAGTCCTAACCCTGTCCCCTTATGTGCCCTGCTGCCCCCCGCCCCAAATTCTCTCCCTGCCCTGTAAAAATGAGAAAAGAAATAACATATCTGCAAATAAAAACAGTTGGGTAATGTATGTGAGGATTCCCATATTTCTGGAAGATCCCATCCTTCCAACAAGAAAATTAGGCAATTTGCTCCTAACTATATACAATTTAGTTAAAAGTAGAGCTAGTCAGTAGTTTGGCCATCAGCCTGGTGAGATGGACACAGCCCTGGACCCACTCGACTCCATTCCTGACTCAGCAACGGACATGCTAGGCTGCTGAGGGGAGTGACTGGCCTCTCCCTCTGTCCCCAAGTCATGTCACCTTGGCCTCTGGCTTCTCCATCTGTAGGCTGGGACAAATGCTCTTTTCCAGGCTTGAACAATGGGCCTGGGCACATGGAGCTTTGAGGGTCTTCAAAGAAAAGACATTTGTAGACCAAAAGTGAAAGTGGTGTGCGAGTTGAACGTGTCAGGGCTCCTAACAAAATATGCATTAAAGCCTTCTTGACCCTCTTCCACTGCAAATGAACAGATGTCCCTGGGACAGGGCACCCCACAGTTTGTGAATGGTACCGTGCAATGCCAGGATGTTAATGGGAATGTTGAGAATAATGTAAATAAAGGAGGTTTCAAAGGTGCCAGACGCTGTCTGCGTGGCAGCCTTTTTAGCAGAGTGGTAACAAGTATGCACTCTGGGGTTATTCAGACTGGGTTTGTGCACCAGATTAACCAATCATGGGCTCTGTGACTCTGGGCAGTCTGTGTAACCCCTCAGTTTCTCCTGCCATGAAATGGGGATAATACTGGTACCCAGTTCATGGAGTTGTAAGAAAGAGTGCAATGTAGACCCCAACGTATAACGAGCACTTGATCAATAGTTGCTGTTACTGGTCTTACCACTAAACATCAGTACCTCTCAGATTTTCAAGGATGGCCTCCATATAAACCATTCTGTTAGCTGCTTACAATGATAATATGTAGCTTTTTTGCAGTGCTTCCTATATGCCAGACACTGTATGAAAGGCTTTACAGCTTATCCCATGTAATGCTCCCCATCATTCTATAAGTGCCACATTTCTCATCTCACAGATGAAGCAACTGAGGTTTAGTCAGGTTAACTAACTTTCCCAAGGTTACCTAGCTAGTGAGTGGTTACCAGAATTCAAACCCGGAGGTCTGCCTCCCCAAGCCTGTGTTCTCAATCACTCCACTGCCCTGTCTGCTGCTGCTTGTTTCCAGCTGTTGGGCCACAAGTCCTCACTTCTAATTCAAAAATACAAAGACTGTAGTGAAACAGATGTATGGAGTTTAAAATATTTTTGCGTGATCACAATACAAGGTCTGATTGGACAGAATTTATTGTCCCTGCTAACGAAGTAATTTGATTAAGCAAAGAGAAGAATGAAACAAAAACAAAAACAAGGACAAAACCCTTGGTCCACCATTTCCTTCCAACTAGGAATAAAAAGTAAAACAATAAAACATCTTTTCAACCCAAATTAGATAGGATATGCAGATCTCAGTAAACCAGAATTCTGGAGTAGGCAGACACAAGTTAGATCTCTATTCATGTAGAATTTTATTAGCTGCTGCTAACATGATGGCAGCAGTCTATTGTTGTCTATTTATATATAAACATCTCCATATGTTTTCAATAAAGAACTAAGAAAACAAACCACCCACCGTCCATGACACCGTTTTTTCTCCTCATTTATGGAGTCATTGTCTAATCGTTAGCACATGGCCAAAGAGCTTGGAAAACAAAATGTCTCTGCACAAAGAAACAGGAATGAATAAGTCGGGTCACTGGGCTGTTAGAACTGCTGCTTCTCAGGAATGTGTGGTCACAAACATGTTCCTCACTGTGCCATCAGTCACTGGGGACATAGTGTAGATTTGAAAAGCTGATTATAGCTAGTGAAGGCAGAGCAGAGCCATGCTGGTTTCATTCAACCCACCTGAGCACACAAAACAAGATATCCATCCTCCTGGTTATGGGATGTAGGGAGAAACCTGCTTCTAGAGATTGAATGCTTTATTAACCCTTCACTCTGCTCTCTTCATAAAGAGAAACATCTCTTTATTAGGAGCCATGGAAACTGTCCTTCATTGCCATGTAACGGACATAATGTGATGCAGAGAAATGCTCCTGGCTATCCTCCAGGTTGGGATTGCTGGATTAGTTAATATCTGCTCAGGGTTGAGGATTCATAACTTTGTCCTGTGCTAGAATCACATCCTATCACCTCTTTGCCTTTTTTCTTTTTTTTTAAGCGTCAGCTTACACTGCCAAAGAACAATTTGGTAACCATTAGCAATCCTTGGGAGCAATGCAACATTAGAAAGTAGAACAATGTTTAAAATACGTATTGCATGTTTTCAAATGCTTACTTCCTCATATAAACACAGGGATGATGTCTGTGTTCTCTGCTTTTATAAAATTCCAGATAATTCTTCTTCGGAAATATAGACCCAAGTTCAACATTTCCTTTCCTCCCAAATGCAGCTTCTTGTTTCAAAGCTTTTATTTTCTCATAACCTAGGTAACCTGTCTTTGGTTTTGAACTAAAATTGCAATCCCCAAAATCAACTGACAAGGAAAAGAGACTCCTAATTATTCGAATTAATCACGTAGCCTCCTCAGTTCAATCTTCAAAGAAGTAAACGGTTCCCGCCCACTCCGCCCCCGACACAGGGCAATCAGTCTCGGTACCATTTTCCCCGCTCCGGTAAATGTTAATATTTTACAGACGATGGTGGTGATGCTATTTGGTCAGGTGGTAGGCTCACAAACGAGTTCTCAAAAGGAAATCATCCTATGAGACCATGTGCTGAGTTGCTATAATCATCTTCTCCAGTGCTGCCAGTGACCCTGGAATTCCCATTTCAAAGGGTGTAACTGGAGCGGGGCTGCTTCACGGAGCTTTAGCTCAAATCCCTGTCATGATGGGATATAGGTAAAGAGGTTTCTCCCTGCTGTGCAAAACCAAGAATAGGTTTTACTTTCTGGTCAGGTCTACCCCGAGGTTCAGACTTTTATTTCTGGCAGTCTCCAGCATTCAGTTTGTTTTTTTTTTTTTTGCGGTACGCGGGCCTCTCACTGTTGTGGCCTCTCCCGTCGCGGAGCACAGGCTCCGGACGCGCAGGCTCAGCGGCCATGGCTCACGGGCCCAGCCGCTCCGCGGCATGTGGGATCTTCCCGGACCGGGGCACGAACCCGCGTCCCCTGCATCGGCAGGCGGACTCTCAACCACTGCGCCATCAGGGAAGCCCCAGCATTCAGTTTTGAACAGCCCTGGGGACCCAGGGGAGGGCCAGGAAAGGGATGATGACGAGGTGGAGTGCCATGAGTTATTTTTGTTTGACAGCTAAGCTGGCTGTGGCTTGGGGGAACAGGCAGTCTTGGGTAAGTTACATTAGTACGAAAATCACAGACACCTATTGTGGTTTAGTCACCATGCTGCCGGGAGATGGGACCGAATAAATGGCTCCCGGAGATCCCTTTCCAGCCCTATCATTCTCTGCGTGTGCACAGAAGGTTTCTCTTGGGAGACAAACCTGTGTTTTCAGGCAATCCAATTTTCACAGCATTGTTTGAAGCACTCTAGATCTCAGTGAATTCTCCTCTTGAGCTACTTAAGGTCCGTGGCTACCCCTTAAACTTATGGAAAACACACGATCCCTCTGTAAATGTCACTATGGTAACAATAGTGAGTCAGAAGGCTGAAAATATGGCATAAACCTAGGCTAAAAGAAATAATATACCTAGGCTAAATTTTATGTATATTATACAGGAACTGTGACTGTATTTACATTTCTTTTAGGAATAAAAACAATCCAATATCCAGGGTATTTGGTAGACAGACTTAAAAAATGGTTTACATGGCAGCTTGTTGTCAAGCTCAGCTTTTAATTTTATTCCTGCACGTTGAAGCAACATAATCAATAGTTGGAATCAGTGGGACTCAAAGTCTCCACAATTAAATTTTGATTCCTTTAACACAATATATTGCCCAAGTGTTTCATGTTACTAGTTTCATATACATTTCAATAAGCAGTTGTAGAAGAGACATCTCCAACGCAGCTGGCTTTGTGAAAGCAGCTGTCTCTGCCTTTATCATTCTCTATCCCTCTCAACCTCCTCCGTCGCATGGTATCCCCCTGTCTCCTCTTGTACTCATCATGCTGCTATCAAAGTGTAAGAACTAAACTGTCTAAAAGAGGATCCCTTCCTTTGTTTGACCTTTCTTCTTTGACACTGTTGCATGCTTAATAAACATAAAGATATGTTTCTTGTTTTTGATGGTGGGGTCTTACCAGCCAGGACAGTGCTTTCTGGTTGACTTCTAATCAATCCCCTTCTCTTGACTGGGAAGACTACAGCAGCCTTAAATCCCTAGCCAAGGTCATAACTGAAAGGAGTTCCTCTTCTTAGGAACAGACAGCTTATTTCTTTTAAAAATATAGTACTTATTTTCTCGTCCTGCAAAAATAGGCTACTTTATAATCTGGAACTGAAATATTCACTCAATCCTAGGGCATATCATATTACAACACAATTAATCATTAATTCTCTTTTCTCTATAGCCAGTAGACAGCACTTAGAGCATTTTTGGATTATGACAATATCCTCAAATGCTTTACTTGATCAAGCACTCTTTACTACTATTAGTAAAGATGCTAAACGCAGCTTTAGAAATCATTTTATTTCCTTAAACGTGCCTTCTTTTCTCTCAAAAGCACAATAGTGGGTCTGAAACCTCATGAAAAACATGAGGAGCTTCAAGGCTCTGGTTCTACTCAAGGCTTCATGCTCTACCTCTCCCCTCGCCTTCCATTCCTAACACGCCACACCCCTATCTGAATAATATACTGCACTGTTGCGCTTTATTCTATATGTCTTTTATACCTACTTTGCTCTTGAAAGAATTCAAGGCTTCCTATAAGATACTAACACCATATTTTAAAAGTATGGAAACTCTTGAGAACCAAGAAAATGCCATGAAGGCAGGGATCAAATCTGTGTGGACCTCTGCCATACCTGCAGCTTAAATAGCAAAGCTCAGCACATAGTGGGTACTCAAGAAATATCTGAGGAGAAAGAAAGTCACAGCTGGGAAAATCTGACATGATACCGTAACCGCAACTTGAAGATATAACAGTTTTAGCTCGTGCTACCAAGGTAAGAGGGAAGAACGATGTACTATGAAGCTCTCAGTATCTAGGAAAAGAAAGGATACCACCAGCTCCTCGAAAAAAGTAAGTTTTTCCAGCATTCCATTCTAAGAGGAATTACCACATGGTTCTTTCTATGAGGAACATCGAACATAATAAAGAACAGTCTCCAGTAACAGTTTGATAAAAGAGGCAGAAATATCTTTCCTAACACTATTTCCTAAATATTGATCCTCAATTAAAGCCAAAAGCAAAATATTAAGTCATATTTCAGTAAAGATGTTTCTTTAGGAAGTAAACTGTATTTATTTAACAGTTATTGAGACAGAAGCCAAACAGGGGGACCGTACATTCCTGTTTGCCCTGGGCAGTCCCAATTTACATCCTTTGTCTTGGTATAATTATTACTGGTGCCTCCTTTTTCTATCCCACTCTCAAATATCAGTTGTCTCTCATAGAATTTTTGTAGAAGTTAGTGAAAAATTCAAGATTGAGATCACTTAGCACTAAATTGTGAATATTTGATGGAGCTGAAATTGTCACTTGCTTACTCCTGCCAATACTTTCTTCCCTTGGCTTCTGGGACCGTAGACTCTCTGGTCTCCTCATGCATCACTGGATATGGCTTCTCATTTGTTGGCTGGTTTTCTCACTCTCCTGATCTTTAGATGTTGGGGTGGTCAAAAACAGTCAAAAGGCTTTTCATTTCTCTATCCTCGCCCAAGTACTTGAAATGCCCAAGTTCTTGCTCAGTTGAATTTCTAGACAGAATTCTTTTGAATTTCACCAAAAGAATGGAAGAAATGATCTTGGCCAGGTGCTCTCATCCAGCTTTATGGTTTTAAATAAACCTGTATTGTGATGAGCTCCCATTCACATTCTATGCCTCTCTCCTCAAGTTCAGACTCATAATGAACAGCTACTCAGCATCTCTATTTAAAGGTCTAATCATGTATTAGTTTCCTATTGCTGCTGTAACAAATTACCACAAATTTGGTGGCTTAAAACAACATAAATTTATTCTCTTACAGTTCTGGATGTCATAAGTCTGACATGAGTCTTATAGGGCTAAAATCAAGGTGTTGACAGGGCCGGTTCCTTCTGGAGGCTCTAAGGGGGAACCCATTTCCTTGCCATTTCCAGCTTTAGAAGCTTCTTCCTCTATTCTTTGGCTCATGGCTCCTCATCTCATTGCCTTTTCTCCTCCTGCTTCTGTCATCACGTGGCCTTCTTCTGCCTTTGCTGTTCTTGCCTCCCTCTTATAAGGAGGGCCCAACCCGGTAAACAGCAAATCCATTCTTCTAGTTGCTGAGTCTAAACATTTTGACTCCTCTCAAATTCTTGGCTTCTCTCTTGCTTTTACACCCCAAATGCAATCTATCAGCAAATCCTGTTGGCTTTATTTTCAAAATAGACCTGTTGTTCAACAACAACTCACCAGCTCCACTATTCTCACCCAGTCCGAGCCACTATTGCCCCTCACCTAGAGTACTGCAATAGCTTCACAACCATTTCAACCCTTGCCACTCTTCAGTGTATTCCCTATACAGAAGCCAGAGTAACCCTGTTAAAAAAAAATCTAAGTCAAATGATGCTACTCCTCTTCTGGAACTCTGCATGTGGCTTCTAGCTCACACAAGCTAACAGGCAAAGCCCTTATATTTGCCTACAAGGCCCTAGATGTAGATTGAGCCTGACCTTCCATAACTCCTCTGACCTCATCTCCTCCTACTCTCCACTTCACTTTCATTGTTTCGGCCACCTTCAGTTCCTCAATAATGCTTGGGTTCTGAAGCTTATGAACTTGTTCCTTCCTCTGACTCTTACCCTGTTCATCTGGATATTTCTCACTTCCTTTTGGGCTCTGCTGAATGTCCTCTTCTTGGGGAAGTCTTCCTGCCCACCTTATATAAAAGAAGACCTCCCCTAACACTCCCGATAACACTCCCTAACCCCCTGATTATGCTTTCCTTTTCTCCTTTGTATCAACAATGAATGTTTATCTTTATTGTCTGTCTCTTCTTAGAATAGTGTTTGGTCCCTGATGGCAGAGACTTCTCTGCTGTGTTTACTACTTGTGATCGATTGTTTAATGGCTATAAATCCTTCCCTTCCCTGTATATATTCCCTTTTCCAATGTGAATTTGCCACTCCTTTCATCAAGAGGTGCAATCTCTTTCCCCACCCTCTGAATGTAGGCCAGCCCTGTGCCTTTATTTGACCAATAGACTCTGGCAGAAGCAACCACTTGCAACTTCAGAGCACGAAGCAAAAGAAGCCTTACAGCTGCCACCTTGACCTTTTGCTGCCCTAAGACTGACACGTAAAGAAGCCTGGGCTAGTTGAGGTACCACGTGGGGAGAGCAGCCCAGATGACAGTCTGCCCCAGCTTCCGTAAGTTGGGCCATCTTTGACCATCCATCCCAGCCAAGCTGTCACATGACCTCAGTGACCAGATAAAATGCAGGATACTCAGTTAAATTTGAAGTTTAGATAAACAATAAACACGTTTTTAATATAAATATGGCCTATGTGATATTTGGAAGCATGTAGGCTCCCGGATGACAGGGAACTCCCTGAAACAACACCAAGAATATGTAACAGGGCTCAATAAATATTTGTTGAATGAGTGAATATTCTATATTATTGATTCAAAGAAGATTCATATGTTTATATATAATTTGGATATGTGGGCAAGTTACAATTTTATAATTAAAAAAATTAAAGAGTCTGGTTGTAATCTCGCCCATGTGTTGAATCATCCCTCCTCTGCTGACACGGGTTTAGGAGAATATCTATGAGCAGAGCCAAAAACATTCTCAAGAAGCACCTTAGGATCTGATGAAATGCCCAAGTACTTGCTCAGTTGAATTTCTAGACAGAATTCTTTTGAATTTCACCAAAAGAATGGAAGAAATGATCTTGGCCAGGAAGAATCTGGGGGCAAGAGTTACTAGTTATTTGGTGTTATGATTAAAGTGGCCTCAAGTTGTCTATAGAATATTGAATTGACCATCCAAGAAGGCTGAACAAAACCATTCCAATCAAACAAAATCAGCTGACTTATTGAATGGAGTGGTGGTGCATCCAATCCCCTTAGGGGCTACAATGGCCATGGGGGAAGGAGAGGAGAGATGGAGACTGAGTCAGGAGTAGGGAGAGAACAGGCCAGAGATAGTGACTCCCAATGAGTCTCATGAGGATGGGATGGAGGACACCTGTGGAGAATGTTAACCCTGGGAACCAGAGGATCTTATATCCCCTGGAGAGCGAAAATAGCAATGCCAGTGTTGAAAGTGCAGAAGCTGAGCTTCCACTGGACGGGAGGCAGAGGTGTCGAGAGAAGGAAAGTAGTATTGTCGATATAGATGGAACATTTCTATGGAGAAAAATCCATGACCCTGGCTATCTTTAGACCTCTCCCCTAAACTCTAGTCTTTTTTTTTTTCCCAAGCTGCGTACTTGACCTCTCGACGTGGATGCCCAATATCTCAAACTTGACATGTCCAAAACTGAGCTCCTGACCCCCTCCTCACACCCCTCCACCCAACTCCTCCCATTCGACTTGCTCAGGCCTCAAACTGTGGGGTCACACTTGACTCTTTTCTTTCTCTCACACTGTATATACAATCCATCATCAGATCCTCTTGGCTCTTTCCTTAACATATATCCGGAGGCTGACAACTTTTCATCCACTGCTACCATCCTGGCACAAGTTACCATAATCTCTCACCTGGATTATTCAGCCTTGTTCGGTTCTAGTCCTCCTTCAGTCTATTCTCAAACCGGCTTCCAGAGCAATCGTTTTAGACTATTAATTCAGATCAGGTTAGTTCTCTGCTCAACAGCCTCCAAGAGTTCTAATCTCACTCAGAGAATATGGCCCATGAGACCTGACATGATCTGGGCTCCTCTGTCCTGCTACTATCCCTTCCCTGCACCAGTTCAGGTACTCTGGCTTCCTCGCTGTTCCCAGAATGTCCCCTACACTCCATCAGCACCTTCCCTAGAATGTTCTCTTCCAGATACCCACAGAGCTACTTCTTTATCTTCTTCAGACCTTTACTCAAACCCTTCTGCAGTGAAGTCTTTTTTGCCCCCCGCCAACAAAAATTCAAACACTCTCTCCACATATACCCTATCTGTGTCCCCTGTCTTGTTTTTCTCTTCAGCTGTTCTCATATCATTTTATTTATTTATCCACATCATCAGCCTTGATGCACAAGAATGGAAGTAAGAGGAGGGCAGAGTTTAAAACAGTGCCTGGAACTTAGAAGGCCCTCAACAAACATGTGCTGGGTGAATGAATAAATACGTGTATGTATGTGTTTAAACACATATGTGTGTATGCATGCATGTATAAACCCTGTAAGCACACCTCTAGATGCTATTTTGGGTGACAGTGGTGGTGAAGATAACAATGATGAGATGGTTGCTAGTGCTGGTGGTAAAAGGCAACATCAGTTTTTCAGAATATGTCTTTTTTTAAAAAAATCTTCTCAAGAAAGCATAAGTTTCAACAGCTAAAGGTGAAAGCTGATTCTTTAGTGTACATTTTATAAAGCTCTTCAAATATACACGTTTTTCCAACATCCATTATATGTGCTAAAAATAAATCCTTCCTAGAAGGCTGTATAAAGTGATAGCAATCAAAAATGCCCTTCAGTTACCTAAATACAAGTGAAACTTCTAAAATTCCTTCAATAGTGAAATACTAAGATACTCTCATTCTCAAATCTGTGTGGCAAAAGGAATCTCCTTTTCAGGTGAAAACAGCGCTGGAAGACATCCTTATGTAGCATCCCTATGTCATGGTCATTTCACTATCAGAGATGAGAAACCCTAATATGCAAGATTTGCCAAAATAAAATGGTCACCATTAACAGGAGGAGAAAGGATGAGCAATTAACAACTGAACTGCCAAGGGGTCATATACATCGATTTTTTCAAATATTAAATAATTTTGAAAAGAAACCTTAAGCTTTGTTACGCTAGAGTTAGTACAATGTGAGGCAAATAAGACGTGGTGTCATCACTAAGACTTAATTACAGAAACTAATACATGCATCCTGGGACTACTTAGAGCTTTAACAATGGCTTTGCATACTTTGTAAGCGTTAAAGCATTCAGACAAAATGAAGGAAAAATAATAAGCAAATGAGGCAATTTAGCTTTGAGAAGAGTTAAGCTAATTTAATAGGTATAGTTTAGATAAAAAGAGGCTAAGGAATTAGAGCAGTTACAGAAAAAAATCCAAATAGGTATGTATATTGAGATAGGGGAGGTGGAGAAAAACAATTTCCCTCATCTGAGAATATTAATAAGCAACAGCAGTAATCACCTAAAGGTAGAAGAGGAAAATGGCTACAGTAGAAAATAGCATCAAACACGTTGGAAATAATGATCATTCTGAAAAGCCACCTGAGGACCACTTAGGGGAGACCAAACACTAGAAACGCTTGAGGCAAGTTGAACATAAACCGTTAGTCAGGCACACAGACCTCACCCCAGATTTCTCTTTGGTTATCTGCAATCTTCATCAAGGGTATCATTAGTGTTTGAAGGAGATACAAGTGATTAGGGTAATAATCCTTACAGGGCCATCTGTCTCAGAGTGGAGTGGATGCTACGATTCCCACTTCAATGGTGATCGCCACTGGGAAGTTAGAGGAGGTGATGCACAGATGCTAATATCACTTGATACGCTTCTCGGCCATTAGGTGAAAAATATTAGGCAAGCTACTTAATACCCTGGGCCTCAGTTTATTCATTTGTAAGGTGGGGATAATAATAGTTATTTTGCCAGTTTATTCAAAGCAGGAGTTCTTAACTGGGCACCCCTTGGCGGTTCATAAATTTGGAGGCAGTCGGTGAACTTGAGTGGGAAAAAATTACATCTTTACTTTCAATATCCTCTAACCGAAATTTAGAATTTCCTTCAATTATGGATGTAAGTAACAAACCACAGTAGTATTAGCAGAACCTGTCACTTTGTCACCAATAGAAATCACAGATATTTTCATATCATATTAGACTTATTGTAGAAATCTCAAAATAATCTTTATGTTCATCACTACTTTGAAATTACAGTAATAGATAATACTGCAAGATCTTATTATTTTATGCATTTAGAAAACATACCAATATCATGTATTTATTTAAAAAAATTTGATAACTTCATTTTAATAGAATTCATATCCTTGTAATACTATGCATTTTATTTTATGCATTCAAAAATATTATTTGAGAAGATGTCCATAGGCTTTACCAGACTGCCAAAGTGGTGCATGGAACAAAACAATGGCCATGAACCTCTGTTGGGTAAGTGGTAGCTTCACCATTAAGGTGATGATGGTGACGATGATGATGGTGATCATTCCTCCTGTTATTATTATTATTAAACTCACTAGAATTCGTTTGCCCTGGACATCTGGATTGCAGTCTTGGTTCTGTAACATAACAGCTGAATGAATTTGGCAGGCCATTTTTAATCTCCCTGAGTTTCGTATCCTCTTCAACAAAGACCAATTTAACAGGGCTTTTCAGAGGATCATATGAATTTATTACGTGTATTCAAAGGTATATTGTACACCAAACTATTCAGTTCTCTTGAGACTTTTTACTGTTAGTGTCACCAACAAGAGTGCCTAATAAGTAAAACAGCCATATAAATGATCATCTGAACCGATGAGAGCTTTGAGACTGAAAGATCAATAATTATGGCAGGACAATGGGTGGAAACTGGACTATCTAAGGTAAATCAGGAACCAAGAAGCTACTTAAATACTACTTTTCTGATTTTTTTTGTATCTCCTATTTCTGCCACTATAAAATTCAACAGATAAACACCAAATTTCCTTGATTAGAAGAATCACATTTTCCTCCTATTTTAGCATTTTGGTAATTGGAATGCACCTTGTTATTGATACATTCCAGAAGACACTTGCCAAACTCCAGGCAAAGAAACAAATCGTGCCATATATTAGTTGTCACTGTTTGTCTGTGTACAAACGTCTTCATACACAAATGGTCTCTGGGATTTCATTTTACACTTTGGTTAAGTTATTTGCATTGGTATCGATATAGATCACTAAATTTTAAATGTGAGCCCCTAATTTTGATTAAAATTCTTTATAAGTTTCTATGTACACAGAAGACTGATTTTCACGTGTGAGGCAAAGCAATGAAAGGCAGTAGAAGTCGCCAGATGCTCAGACTAGACCCTAGAGTGTTCAGGGTTAGTGAAGACGGGTGTCACCAAACATGCGTCATGGAGGCCTCTAGTCAGGTACTGAACAATTTGTCGAAAGCGTCCTTAGAATTTCAAAAGAAGCTGTATGACTTTTAGAAATATTAAAATTCTTTTAAAAAGGAAAAAACCCCAAAACTTAGCCCAACTGGAAATACAGAGGAAAGCCTATATTCAATATGCCTCATAATCATACTGTCAACCCTGAAGGTGCATCCTTAGCGACTCGTCAAAATAAGGAGCACAGGTTACACAAAGCGGCCTGTCACCCCGACAGCTGCTGGTGGCCGTACCTCTAGACATTCCTTGGGTTTCGCTGTCAGTAATAATTTACTCACATAAGTCTCACTACCCTACTTCAATGGTAAATATCTGCTAAAAGAAGGTAGTATTATACACACAAATAAGGAAGGCACTTTTTACTTAGTCATGAGAAAAGTGAATTTCATCCCACTTGAAAATTTTAAGGGAAAGTCCACAATTGCTGGCTTTTATGAAGACCACATTAAACTATTACTTCACATGTGTCACTTCCATATAATGAATTAATTAGCTGGGAAGTTGTATTTGCATTCTCAATATTTTTGTACAATAGGAATGTCATTAATTAGGCATTAACACAGTTTTAGAGAACTGAAGGCAGAAGCTTTGTATACAAGTGATTATTTTTTCCATCTTCATTTGCTCTATCCTTATCTTGGTGATTCAGAAAAAAGATGTTTAAATAGAGCCTTTCAATGGAAGCCATCACTACTGTGTTCCATGTCAAGGTAATTGCCTTAAAGATGCGAAGATAAAAATCACATGGGCGGTCAGTATTTCTGCCAAGCTCTTGTGGAAGCCAATAGACTTAGAGTCTTAGGTTCCAATTATTTGTTACACTCTTGAATATGTCCTTCATTTTCCTTTTCCTTTCCATTTCTGTTGCATTAGACTTTGGCAGGCTGAGCTACCCGAGAGAGGCAGCTTTTGATCACAGCCACCTTTCATTGAAGAAGAGCAAACACCAATCCATTCTGGCAGGTACAATTTTCCACATATTCAGAAAACAGTTTGCCAAGAGTAGTAACAAACTGAGTTCCCAATATGAAGAAAAGAACATATTAAAGGTATAAATTTTTTTAATCTCCCCACCAAGGAAAGAATAAGTTAGAGTCCACTTTCTTAAAAACAAATACAAACAAACAAACAAAAACAGAACAAGTGTTAAATCATTTGTTCTTTGAGTTTAGTTTGCAAATAATGTTTAAATTTCTCTTTTGCAATTCACAATGCAGCCCCCATCCCGCAATTCACCTTTCCTTCCTTAGTGTTTTACACAGAAACTACTAAGGCAGGTAAGGTTAAGGTACACTAACTTTTGGAGACCTGATGGCTACCTTCTTTTATAACTGCTCCTCTGGCATTCTAAGTTGTATCCTTAAATTAAGACATTGCTAAGTGGACACGGCCTGCAATATGCTTGTTGAATAATGTTAAAAAATATTGACACAATGAAATCTCTGTCTTTGGAAATCTTTAAAAATAACATAAGTAGGGATCCATCCTGGTGTATCCTCTGTACTTAGTGTATCAGGCACAGCTATCCTGGAAGAACGAAGCTGGACTCGATTTATAGAGGGTCTCGCTATATTTTCCTAGGTGTCTAAGCTCAACACATGTAGAACAGATGTAAACAGATAAATACATATACTATATCCGTCTCTCAAGGATCAGAGTTTTCGTCTCAATTTTCATTTCTTTTAAGATTAGAGGCAGTGGGAGATGTCCTAAGGTGGTATCCCGGAGAGCCTCTGATCTGAAGACTATCTTCTAAATAGTGGAATGATTTTAACATTTATTACTGTGAAGAGTTTCACATCACTGAAAGTTCCGTTTGGATGTTTGTTTGATTTTATTGGGTTGGCAAAAAAGTTCGTTTGTTTTTTTCCCGTACGATGGCTTTAGTAGAGCTTAGTTGTCTTTAACTTCATTCAAAACAATTTTGTTAGACTGTATTGCGACAGCTGTCATATCAGCGTGCATTAAAAAAAAAACTTATCAAAACTGGTGAATTTTTGTGTAGTCACTTTTAATATTGAAGATGGAAGAAAAAAAAGCAATGTTTTCGACACATTACTCTTTATTATTTCAAGAAAGGTAAAAACGCAACTGAAACGCAAAAAAATGATTTGCACGCTGTATGGAGAAGGTGCTGTGACTGATCGAACGTGTCAAAAGTGGTTTGCGAAGTTTCGTGCTGGAGATTTCTGGCTGGAGGATGCTCCACGGTCAGGCAGACCAGTTGAAGTTGATAGCGATCAAATCGAGATGTGAATTGAGAACAATCAACATTATGCCACGCGGGAGGTAGCTGACATACTCAAAATATGCAAGTCAAGCGCTGAGAATCATATGCCTCAGCTCGGTTATGTGACTTGCTCTGATGTTTGGGTTCCACGTAAGTTAAGCGAAAAAAACTTTCTTGACCATATTTCCACATGCGATTCTCTACTTAAACGTAATAAAAACATTCTGTTTTTAAAACAAATTGTGATGGGAGATGAAAAGTGGATACTGTACAATAAAGTGGAATGAAAGAGACTGCGGGGCAAGCGAAATGAACCACCACCAACCACGCCAAAGGCCGGTCTTCATCCAAAGAAGGTGATGTTGTGTATATGGTGGGATTGGAAGGGAGTCCTCTATTATGAGCTCCTTCTGGAAAACGAAATGATTCATTCCAATAAGTACTGCTCCTAATTAGACCAACTGAAAGCAGCACTCGACGAAAAGCGTCCGGAATTAGTCAACAGAAAATACATAATCTTTCATCAGGATAATGCAAGACCACACGTTTCTTTGATGACCAGGCAAAAACTGATACAGCTGGGCTGGGAAGTTCTGATTCATCCGCCGTATTCATCAGACACTGCACCTTCGGATTTCCATTTATTTTGGTCTTTACAAAATTCTCTCAATGGAAAAAATGTCAATTCCCTGGAAGACTGTAAAAGGCACCTGGAACAGTTCTTTGCTCTAAAATATAAAAAGTTTTGGGAGGATGGAATTATGAAGTTGCCTGAAAAATGGCAGAAGGTAGTGGAACAAAAGGGTGAATATTTTGTTCAATAAAGTTCTTGGTGAAAATGAAAAATGTGTCTTTTATTTTTACTTAAAAACCAAAGGAACATTTTGGCCAACCAAATATCTATTGTCTAGCTAAAACATTACTTAGAAAATACCCCAAATTAGAAGAAAATTTCAGTGAAGATTTAAAAAAAAAAAATCATTGTAGCAGTATATAAAAAGTTAACTTCAGGGACAAATAAATGTATTTTTACACTTTTCAGAGAAAGTGCAAATATAAAACATTGAGAATTATTGGTGACAGCTAATGTCTGCATGATTATACAATATCCCTTGGCCTTAAACTCCAAACTGTGGTAGAATATGATTCTGTGCTATATGTGTTTTAAACTAAGCACTTGGAAGTGACTTCTCCATTCATCCATTCGTGTGTTACTGTAGCCACCATGCCTGAATCAATTGGTGTGTATGTGCTTCAGACTATGACAAGCGGATAAATGTACATATCAATATAAATGTAGGTAAATCCTATGTGTAAGATAAGTATACAGAGAAGTGCATGGTCAGAGGAGTCCTTATGGCTGAAGTCTAGAGACAGAAAAGCTAGGTTCAAGTTCAGGCTCTGTACCTCATATCTGTGCTATGCAACTTTGGGTACATCTTTTTTTTAACCTCTCAAACCTCTTTTTTTCCCCCAAATATGATATAAGTTAAGCAGTCCATGGCCTGGCAACTACCAGGGTCATGACTATTATCAATGTCTATGAAAAAGTATTCATATTTATAAATGATCATATAGATGCAAGAGATTACAATGACACCTTGTAAATAGTAAGAACGTAGTATATATTTGTTTGGGAAATGGGAGCTTTCAAAATTCTTGATTGTTTCTTTTCTCTCTGTAAGTCCATCCAAAAAATTCTCTAGTATTGAATTTCCATATCTATTAAAAGGAACAAAGTATTTTCCCTTACATGAAAAAAAAATGGACAATTTTCACAAAGCACTCTTCCCTCTGTTTACTGTCACATTCTCTTCCCTTTGACCTTTCCTAATTCAAATGACAAAACAGCTTCATTGTCTCCCATTTGGCTCTTTGGGGGCGTGGCAAAGTATTCCAGAGCTTTGGAGGGGAAAATACTATCCAGTTATGCCAATGTCGGGGGGAAGGATGCGTGCTATACATTCTCCTGGGTCTTAGTTAATACCTGGAGAGTTTCCTGAAACACATTTACAAGTATTTAACACAGCATCACCTCTGCTTTCACAGGGATGAGTTTTATTAAATGAAACCATAGAAATTTATAAAAGCAAATTACACTCCTGTTTTAACTAGTAATGAAAATTCTGTCTAATCTCAAAATAATTCATGTTATGAAACCAGTTTAAACCTTTGTTGAAAGGCCTTGTTAAGCTTTTAAAATTCGAATTGTTGTTTATATATGTTTTGCTGTGTGGGGTACAAAAGCTCTTGAGAAATTGATTCCGAGAACTCTCCTTTAAGAGAACTCCGAAACCAAAGCAGTTTAGACAAACTGCTGGTTGTTCGGGGTAACCTCAGCTTCTAGAATGAATATTTGTAAATGCAGGACAACCATTTGATAAGAGGATGCAAGAGTGAGATCTTCTGAAAGAAAATAAGGAATCAGAGTTCTAATCTTTTGGTTAGGAAAAAATTATGCCTTTATGTTTTTAACACAAATAGATGAGTCAGAAGGAATTATAGATGGGCCCTAATTGATAAGGAAGTTAGAAAACCCAGAGCAAGACTTTCTCTATCAGGGGACAAGTGGTATCTTTAAGGCAGCACAGGACTTGGGTTAATACTTATAGGAATGACCTGTTAGGATGAGTTCCAGAGAGAAAGACAAAGGCCTGTGGGCAATACTCAGGTTGCACTCTCAGCTGTGTCCCACAATTCTGCTTCTCAGTTCCCTGTTTGATCTTCAGCCCTAAAAGCAACATGGTTTTAGTTCTACCTATTGTCACTTCTAGACACTGCTCTCAGAGTACGAAGTAAACTCACCATCCACTATCTGCTTTCTAGCACTGATGTTGCTGGCAGCCCTGCTAGTTTGACTCTGCCCATTCATCCCTCAAGCCATCATCGACAGACCATTCTTCAATGATTATGCATTATTCTAGCACAAGTACACAAAAACCACAGCAGCCAGAGTAGGGGGCAAACTTCCAGAAGGGCTACTGATTACCAAAAGACATGAGTTTCTCGAGGTCTCCTGGGAAAAGCCTCTCTCCCAGACAATAATGCAGATTTAAAAAAAGAAACATTGCAGGCAAAGCTACAGATAAAACTAGGATGTGGTTAAACAGTGAATGGCAACTGTTGAGGATTAGTAGAAAGTCGTCCAGATATATTAGAGTGTTCATTTCTTTAAAAGATGCTTCTACATGTGTACACTTTTTTAAAAAATGCCATGTAAAATATATTTTCAAATGTTATCACATTTAGTTATCTTAATAAAAGGTTCTGCTCTTGCTTTAGGAAATATTGAGGAAGTATGTTAACCCCTTCCTTCAATCAACTTACTATGCCTGTTGTGTGGCTCATCGGGCTAGAACTAAGGCTAAAGACTGACCTGGTAATGGTGTGTTCTGTTGGCCAAATACCTAAGGGACAAAAACTGCAACCTCTTGACTGCTGAGCATACAAATAACAGTCATATTAAAATATAAATGTTAGGGGCTTCCCTGGTGGCGCAGTGGTTGAGAGTCCGCCTGCCGATGCAGGGGACACGGGTTCATGCCCCAGTCCGGGAAGATCCCACATGCCGCGGAGCGGCTGGGCCCGTGAGCCATGGCCGCTGAGCCTGCGCGTCCGGAGCCCGTGCTCCGCAACGGGAGAGGCCGCAACAGTGAGAGGCCCGCGTACAGCAAAAAAAACAAAACAAAACAAAACTAAATGTTAGCGATAAGACACTTTAAATGTTAGAATACCATCATGTGCTACAGAGCTCTTCCACCAAAAGGTGTGATCATGAGATTGGAAAAGGCTTCAGAAGAAAGTTCTCTAGAAACTTCTTCCCAATAACAGGAATCATCATATTATGGCCAGCATGCCGATTCTGACCGCCTCTCCCTTCTCCACCTCTTCCTCCTCCTCTCCTCCCCCCGCTTCTCCTTCTCTGCCTTCTTCTCCTTCTCCTCCTTATATTTTATTGGGAAACAGCTCTGCTCATCTATTTAGTATTGTCTATGACAACTTTGGCACTACAATGACAATTGAGTAGAGAGATCATATGGCCTGAAAGCCTAAAATATTTACTACTTGTACTGTAAAGAAAGCTGGCCAACCCCTGCTTTTAGAAGACAAAGGGAAGACGACATTCCCAGGCAAATTAAAATAGTGCTGCTGGTTCGAAAGTGGTTTGCTGACTCTGTAACGTACTACGGCCCGAGTGCATGGGGATGAGACGATTTAGTCCCAAAGGCTCTTGTGATCCTAAGCATGACAGCTCAGTTCAGCTTTGTGTATCCTGGTGTGCCAATCTGATTTCCTTAGGAAGGTCATGCACTAAATACGCTATGGGTCCTTCCGGGTCAGATCACGACCTGGTGAGCAATAGGGAGGCACTGAGGCAGAAACTGCCTAGTAGGCAACCTCTAGTAAGCTGGTAAAATGGGCTGGATACAAACTGAAGTCCTTCATGGTTTCACAAATGGAGAACAAAATGAGATAAGATGGCAGCCACAAGAACTCACAGTGAACCTGAGTGTTTTGGCACAATGTTCTCAGAACCAACTTTGAAATGCAGTTGGCTTCTTTGGGTTAGTGATGGTAGCAGAGAAGTCAGGATATGGTTCTTTACATGTATGGGCTAAAACTAATACCCAAGCCAACTTCACTGTGACCTGAAACCATAAGGCCTTATTTGATAAATATTGTCCCACAACTGTAGTAGGCAAGGTCAAAGATGCCATTCTTGTTGTCACCGCCAGTCTTCTTACTTTATTTCTTTTCTCTTATGTGGAAAAAAATAATAAAAACTTAGCTAAGACGGATCCCTTCTAAAGAGATAAAGGAAAGAGGTGAGTGAAAGCCTACTCATGTTCATTTGCAAGGTGGCATAATGTGATGGTCCTAATGCCAAAGGGAACAGTTTGACAACTCTTCCCAGGCTGACATAACATCTATATATAAATACCATACAGAATATTCTGGAATCCCATAGTCATAATGGAATTCTCAGGAGAAAGCAAACAAATACAAAAGACAGCACTTTCCTTTTTTAGAAAAATGAAATCCACAGATTCTAATAAGACCCCAAAGGGCACCCAGGTGTGCTGTAGAAACTATGTGAATGTTGGAACTACATGGGGCTCCAGACCAAGAACACGCTGAGATAAATGAAATTTAAACCAATTTTGGGATGTGCTTCACAGACTAATGCAAATACCTAGGCACTGAAAGAAAAACATGGGATGCATAAAAGCCCAGCAGAAATGATTAAAGCAATAACCTCTGATTAGTACATCTATACTGCATGGAACATTAACGACACAAGCAAGGCCGTTCCGGACACACAGTCCAGACACAATTACGCTGAATGAGTATATCAGGTCTATTATTTTTATAACCAGAGCTGCAGATGAGTACAAAACTGTGCTCACTCTAGCACTGTCAATCTAGCTAAATTAACATTAGATAGAGGCAGTAGGGTTGACAAAATAAAAATGTCAAAGTAAACCCATTTGCCCAGATAACATGAAGAATTCTCACAAGCATTTCTAAATATCCCTTTATTTTCGAGTGGAACATGAACCCAGTGTGGGCTGGGAAGTTGGCAAGAACTTTACTACTAAACTAAAAGAAGCTAGCATTTTTGTATGTTTACTTAAGTAAAGAGGAAGTTTTGTTCCTCAGCGTGGCAACATCAGAAATTCTGACAAAATATTATATGTATTCATTTTAACATTTTCTGTTTTACAGTTGGCTAGAGTTAGGATAAAATAATGTATTTAGAATGATCATACCTCCCATCCCTCATTTAATAAAGCCTGTTTAAGATATTGCCTATATTAATGACTACCAGAACACGGCAGTGTTCATAATCCCAGTAATTCAATTGCCAGTAGTTTGTGCAATAAATCAGGAAAAGGTTAAAATATTTTTCATGCCAAAAGAGAACATATCAAACTATTTTATTTGATTACTTTGTGTAATGAGGCTTTCTCAAGGCCAGATTACCTTACTCATTATAATTATGCCAGATCATATTTTTGCTTAAAATGGAAAAGATTAAAATATGCCAGCAATCCAGTTGAATCTATTCTAGGGTGGTTTTCCTCCTTTGTATGTTTCAGGACATGAGAAATGACATCCTGCTCTCCTTCCAAGAGTAGAGAAGAAATTAACATTGTTCCCATGAAAAGCAGATTAGGCAAATGGCATCTGGACAATACTCATTTTCCTCATTGACTTGAAAATTCAATAAAATCATCTGTAATATTTTTTAATTCCAAAGTTAAATTCCACTCCTATAAGTAAACTCTTAAAAATCACTAGAGCACAATAATATCCTTCCATATGTGGTGACATTTCCTTCTCAGTGAATGCAAGCTGAATTCAACCAAAAAGCAGTTCATATTTAAAAAAAAAATTTTTATCAATAAAAAATAACACAAAGCATTTTCTGACATCTTTTTTCCTGCTTTCTAGAATAACCTCTTTTCTGGGCATGAGGAAAATCTCCCTCCCCAAACGCTTTTGGGGCTCCTTCTTGCCTCAGGCTCCCTTTGGCTCCAGTTGAGTTCCAGCAGCCCCAGCCCCCATGCAGAGTCTGCCTCCAGGGAGCCAGCGTTGCTTATGAGAGGATGGCATTTCTATGTCCTGCTCTTCCGGGCTGTGCCTCCAAATGGAAATAAGGTCACTCCAACCATTAACAGCTGGGTAAAAGGCCCTTGACCTCACTAAGTCATAAGGCAGAATACAGAATGAAGGTGGTAGTCTTAAGGCAAGGAAGCAGGAAAGGGTGAAAGAATGATGACTATCAAAAGTGGAGTCAGGGGCTTCCCTGGTGGTGCAGTGGTTGAGAGTCTGCCTGCTGATGCAGGGGACGCGGGTTCGTGCCCCGGTCCGGGAAGATCCCACATGCCGCGGAGCGGCTGGGTCCGTGAGCCATGGCTGCTGAGCCTGCACGTCCTGAGCCTGTGCTCCGCAATGGGAGGGGCCACAACAGTGAGAGGCCCGCGTACCGTGAAAAAAAAAAAAAAAAAAAGTGGAGTCAGAACTTTTCTTGGGACTTTTCAGACTGGTACCTTGTAAAACATAAAAATATTACTCCCACAAGAATGGTCAGAAATAAAAAGTCTAACAAATACTACTAAGTATTGGGAAGGATGGGGAGTCATTAGGACTCTCGTGTTGCTGGTGGAACGTTGAGTTGTACAGCCTCCTACCACTTGGGCAGTTTCTAACAAAGTTAGACATTCATCTACCATATGACCCAGCAATTCTACTCCTAGAAAAGAAAAGAAATGCATATGTTCATCAAAAGATTTGTTCCAAAATGGTCATATCAGCCTTATTTATAATAGTTAAAACTAGAAGCAACCCAAATGACCATCAATAGGAGAATGGATAAAGAAGTTGTGGTATATACTATTCACACAATAAAAAACTACTCTTCAGCTCCTTCTTCTGGCAGTGGCAGGGGAAGCCGGATTCCACGACAGCAGCAACAGGGTTCCTGGCAAGAATGATGGCTTCCAGGACACCTAGGGCGGTCTTGTCTTTCTGCAGCTTGTAGACCCTCAGCCTTAGGGCTGTTTCAAGCACACAGCCTTGAGAGAGTAAGGCATTCTTGAGACGATCTGTACCGAATCTGTGACTGAACCCAGTGAAGACCTCTATATAAACGTTTAAGATACCGGCAGCACATGCGGAGACCTACTCTTAGCCACCAGCTGCTGGAGACAGCCTCATAGACAAAGTGCTCCCAAGTCAGCCTGTTCTAGCTGAACAGCTATTGTAGACCCTCATAATCTGACTTCAGAATGGAGACCGCCACTTTCACCGCTATGCGGCTAATAGGGTCTTGGTGCTCTGGCCAGGTGTCAGGCCTGAGCCTCTGAGGTGGGCCAGCAGAGTTCAGGACACTGGACCACCAGAGACCCCCCAGCCCCACGTAATATCAATCGGCAAGAGCTCTCCCAGAGACCTCCATCTCAACACTAAGACCCAGCTCCACCCATGGCCAGCAAGCTCCAGTGCTGGACACCCCATGCCAAACAATTAGCAAAACAGGAACACAACCCCACCCATTAGCAGAGAGCCTGCCTAAAAACATACTAAGTTCACAGACACCCCAAATCACACCACCAAACACAGCCATGCCCACCAGAAACACAAGATCCAGGCCCACCCACCAGAACACAGGCACCAGTCCCCTACGCCAAGAAGCCTACAAAGTCACTGAACCAATCTCACCCACTGGGGGCAGACACCAAAAACAACAGGAACTATGAACCTGCAGCCTGTGAAAAGGAGACACCGAACACAGTAGGTTAAACAAAATGAGAAGACAGAGAAATATGCAGCAGATGAAGAAGCAAGGTAAAAACCCACCAGACCAAACAAATGAAGAGGAAATAGGCAGTCTACCTGAAAAAGAATTCAGAGTAACTATAGTAAAGATGATCCAAAATCGTGAAAATAGAATGGAGAAAATACAAGAAACGTTTAACAAGGACCTAGAAGAATTAAAAAGCAAACAAACAATGATGAACAACAAAATAAATGAAATTTAAAATACTCTAGAAGGAATCATTAGCAGCATAACTGAAGCAGAAGAACAGATACGTGACCTGGAAGATAAAATAGTGGAAATAACTACTGCAAAGCAGAATAATGAAAAAAGAATGAAAAGAGTTGAGTACAGTCTCAGAGACCCCTGGGACAACATTAAACGCACCAACATTCGAATTATAGGGGTCCCAGAAGAAGAAGAGAAAAAGAAAGGGAATGAAAAAATATTTGAAGAGATTATAGTCAAAAACTTCCCTAACATGGGAAAAGAAATAGTCAATCAAGTCCAGGAAGCCCAGAAAGTCCAATACAGGATAAATCCAAGGAGAAACATGCCAAGACACATATTAATCAAACTATCAAAAATTAAATACAAAGAAAAAATATTAAAAACAGCAAGGGAAAAGCAACAAATAACACACAAGGGAATCCCCATAAGGTTAACAGCTGATCTTTCAGCAGAAACTCTGCAAGCCAGAAGGGAGTGGCAGGACATATCTAAAGTGATGAAAGGGAAAAACCTACAACCAAAATTACCCTAGCCAGCAAGGACCTCATTCAGATTCGACAGAGAAATTAAAACCTTTACAGACAAGCAAAAGTTAAGAGAATTCAGCACCACCAAACCAGCTCTACAACAAATGCTAAAGGAACTTCTCTAGGCAGGAAACACAAGAGCAGGAAAAGACCCACAAAACAAACCCAAAACAATTGAGATAACGTTAATAGGAACATACATATCGATAATTACTTCAAATGTAAATGGATTAAATACTCCAAACAAAAGACATAGACTGGCTGAATGAATACAAAAACAAGACCCATATATATGCTGTCTACAAGAGACCCACTTCAGACCTAGGGACACATACAGATTGAAAGTGAGGGGATGGAAAAAGATGTTCCATGCAAATGGAAATCAAAAGAAAGCTGGAGTAGCAATTTTCGTATCAGACAAAATAGACTAAAATAAAGACTATTGGGGAACCTGGTGCTAAACCATTCGTAGACGACCTGCTTCTGGGTCGGGGTTTCATACGTAGCAGAGCAGCTCCCTCGCTGCGACCTATTGAAAGTCAGCCCTTGACACAATGGTTTGTAAAAAATAATAATAAAAAAAAAGACTATTACAAGAGACAAAGAAGGACATTACATAATGATCAAGGGATCAATCCAAGAAGAAGATATAACAATTGTAAATATTTATGCACCCAATATAGGAGCACCTGAATACATAAGGCAAATGCTAAAAGCCATAAAAGCGGAAATGAACAGTAACACAATAACAGCAGGGGACTTTAACACCGCATTTTCATCAATGGAAAGATCATCCAAAATGAAAATAAATAAAGAAACACAAGCTTTAAATGATACATTAAACAAGATGGACTTCATTGATATTTATAGGACATTCCATCCAAAAACAACAGAATACACTTTTCTCAAGTGCTCATGGAAGATTCTGCAGAATAGATCATATATTGGGTCATATATGAAGACTTGGTAAATTTAAGAGAATTGAAATCATATCAAGCATCTTTTCTGATATCAATATCAGATATCAATTACAAGAAAAAAACTGTAAAAAATACAAACACATGGAGGCTAAACAATACGCTACTAAATAACCAAGAGATTACTGGAGAAACCAAAAGGGAAATAAAAAAATATCTAGAAACAAATGAATATGAAAACACGATGACCCAAAACCTATGGGATGCAGCAAAAGCAGTTCTAAGAGGGAAGTTTATAGCAATACAATCCTACCTTAAGAAACAAGAAACATCTCAAATAAACAACCTAACTGTACATCTAAAGCAATTCGAGAAAGAACAAAAAAATGCCAAAGTTAGCAGAAGGAACAAAATCATAAAGATCAGATCAGAAATAAATGAAAAAGAAATGAAGGAAACAATAGCAAAGATCAATAAAACTAAAAGCTGGTTCTTGGAGAAGATAAACAAAATTGGTAAACCATTAGCCAGACTCATCAAGAAAAAAAGGGAGAAGACTCAAATCAATAGAATTAGAAATGAAAAAGGAGAAGTAACAAATGACACTGCAGAAATACAAAGGATCATGAGAGATTACTACAAGCAACTATATGCCAATAAAATGGACAACCTGGAAAACATGGACACATTTTTAGAAAAGCACAACCTTCCAAGACTGAACCAGGAAGAAAGAGAAAACATAAACAGACCAATCACAAGCACTGATATTGAGACTGTGATTACAAATCTTCCAACAAGCAAAAGCCCAGGACCAGGACCCGGGGGAATTCTATCAAACACTTAGAGAAGAGCTAACACCTATCCTTCTCAAACTCTTCCAAAATATAGCAGAGGGAGAAACACTCCCAAACTCATTCCACGAGGCCACCATCACCCTGATACCAAAACCAGACAAAGATGTCAGAAGCAAAGAAAACTACAGACCAATAACACTGATGAACATAGATGCAAAAATCCTCAACAAAATACTAGCAAACAAAATCCAACAGCACACTAAAAGGATCACACACCATGATCAAGTGCTGTTTATCCTAGGAATGCAAGGATTCTTCAATATATGCAAATCAATCAATGTGATATACCATATTAACAAACTGAAGGAAAAAAAACATATGATAATCTCAAAAGATGCAGAAAAAGCTTTCAACAAAATTCAACAGCCATTTATGATTAAAACCCACCAGAAAGTAGGCCTAGAGGGAACTTACCTCAACAAATAAAGGCCATATATGACAAACCCACAGCCGACATCATTCTCAATGGTGCAAAACTGAAATCATTTCCACTAAGATCAGGAACAAGACAAGGTTGCCCACTCTCACCACTATTATTCAACGTAGTTTTGGACGTTTTAGGGATGGCAATCAGAGAAGCAAAAGAAATAAAAGGAATCCAAATCAGAAAAGGAGAAGTAAAGCTGTCACTCTTTGTACATGACATGATACTATACATTGAGAATCCTAAAGACTCTACCAGAAAACTACTAGAGCTAATCAATGAATTTGGTAAAGCAGCAGGATACAAAATTAACACACAGAAATCTCTTGCATTCCTGTCCACTAATGATGAAAAATCTGGAAGAGAAATTAAGGAAATACTCCCATTTACCATTGCAACAAGAAGAATAAAATACCTAGGAATAAACCTACTGTAGGAGACAAAAGACCTACATGCAGAAAACTATAAGACACTGATGAAATAAATTAGAGATGATACAAACAGAGGGAGGGATACACCATGTTCTTGGATTGGAAGAATCAACATTGTGAAAACGACTATACTACCCAAAGCAATCTACAAGTTCAATGCAATCCGTATCAAACTACCACTGGCATTTTTCACAGAACTAGAACAAAAAATTTTACAATTTGTATGGAAACACAAAAGACCCTGAATAGCCAGAGAAATCTTTTTAATTAATTAATTAATTATTCTTTGGCTATATTGGGTCTTTGTTGCTGTGCATGGGATTTCTCTAGTTGCAGCGAGTGGGGGCTACTCTTCGTTGCAGTGTGCGGGCTCCTCATTGCAGTGGCTCCTCTTGTTGTGGACCACAGGCTCTAGGTGCACGGCCTATAGTAGTTGTGGCACTCGGGCTCAGTGGTTGTGGCTCGTGGGCTCTAGAGCACAGGCTCAGTAGTTGTGGCACCTGGGCTTAGCTGTTCTACGGCATGTGGGATCTTCCTGGACCTGGGCTCAAACACGTGCCCCCTGCATTGGCAGGTGGATTCTTAACCACTGCACCACCAGGGCAGCCCCAGCCAAAGCGATCTTGAGAAAGAAAAATGGAACTGGAGGAATCAGGCTCCTGGACTTCAGACTAAACTACAAAGCTACAGTAATGAAGACAGTATGATACTGGCACAAAAACAGAAATATAGATCAGTGGAACAGGATAGGAAGCCCAGAGGTAAACCCACGCACATATGGTCACCTTATTTTTGATAAAGGAGGCAAGAATATACAATAGAAAAAAGACAGCCTCTTCAATAAGTGGTGTTGGGATAACTGGACAGCTACATGTAAAAGAATGAAATTAGAACACTCCCTAACACCGTATACAACAGTATAGGGTGGATTAAAGACCAAAGTGTAAGGCCAGACACTATAAAACTCCTAGAGGAAAACATACGCAGAACACTCTATGACATAAATCACAGCAAGATCCTTTTTGACCCAGCTCCTAGAGAAATGAAATAAAAACAAAAATAAACAAATGGGACCTAATGAAACTTAAAAGCTTTTGCACAGCAAAGGGAACCATAAACGAGACAAGACAACCATCAGAATGGGAGAAATATTTGCAAACGAAGCAACTGACAAAGGATCAATCTCCAAAATATACAATCAGCTCATGCAGCTCAACATCAAAAGAACAACCCAATCCAAAAATGGGCAGAAGAGCTAAATAGACATTTCTCCAAAGAAGATATACAGATTGCCAACAAACACATGAAAGGATTCTCAACATCATTAATCATTAGAGAAATGCAAATCAAAACTACAATGAGGTATCACTTCACACCCATCAGAATGGCTACCATCAGAAAATCTACAAACAATAAATGCTGGAGACGGTGCGAACAAAACGGAACCCTCTTGCACTGTTGGTGGCATTGTAAATTGATACAGTTACTATGGAGAACGGTATGGAGTTCCTTAAAAAACGAAAAATAGAACTACCATATGATCCAGCAATCCCACTACTGGGCATATATTCTGAGAAAACCATAATTCAAAGAAACATGTACCACAATGTTCATTGCAGCTCTATTTACAATAGTCAGGACATGGAAGCAACCTAAGTGTCCATCGACAGATGAATGGATAAAGAAGATGTGGCATATATATATATATATATATACAATGGAATATTACTCAGCCATAAAAAGCAACAAAATTGAGTTATTTGTAGTGAGGTGGATGGGGCTAGAGTCTGTCATACAGAGTGAAGTAAGTCCGAAAGAGAAAAACAAATATCGTATGCTAACACATATATAGGGAATCCCAAAAAAATAGGTTCTGATGAACCTAGGGGCAGGACAGGAATAAAGACGCAGATGTAGGGAATGGAATTGAGGACACAGGGAGTGGGAAGGGTAAGCTGGAACGAAGTGAGTGAGCGGCATGGACATATATACACTACCAAATGTAAAATAGATAGCTAGTGGGAAGCAGCCGCATAGCACAGGGAGATCAGCTCGGTGCTTTGTGACCACCTAGAGGGGTGGATAGGGAGGGTGGGAGGGAGACGCAAGAGGGAGGGGATATGGGGATATATGTATACATATAGCTCGTTCACTTTGTTATACAGCAGAAACTAACACAACATTGTAAAGCAATTATACTCCAATAAAGGTGTTAAAATTTTTTTTAAAAAACTCCTCTGCAACAGAAAGAGACAAACTGCTGTTACCGCAACAGCACAGAAGAATCACAAAACCATACTTGTTTACGTATTGCAGGAAGCCCAGGAGTATATACTGTATCACTGAAGTTCAAGAACAGGCATAAACAATCTGTGGTCATAAAAATCAGTATAATAGTTATCTTTAGTTATCTTTGGTGGAGTCAGAGGTTGATCTGAAAGGGAAATTTCCTAGGATAACAGGAACGCTCTATATCTTGATCTGGGCAATGGTTACACAGGGGTATACATTTGCCAAATATATATTGCACTGTAGACTTAAGATCTGTGCATTTTATCACTCTATGCTACTTATACCTCAATAAAACACTGTTAGCATAAAATGTGTGTTACTTATAAACAAATCAATAAACATAAAGCACAAACAATATACATATAAATAATTCTCAACTTCATGTGCTAATGTGAAGATACAGTGGAAAGAACTTGAACACTAGGAGAAAAAAGTTTACAGTTTATCAAAATACGCGAAGTAGCATTTTTTAAAAAATAAGAGAATAATATGTACACAACCTTTATAGGACTTTATGCTATGAATTGTTACGGGCATGCTGGATGGATACCAGGAATGATTGCTATTCTAGTTGACTCCAAAATATATTTCCATACAATAAATTATTTATAACTTTGTATGACCTAAATGATAATTTTATAAATTTTGTTTGGAGCCAATTATATAAGTATTTTGCAGGAAAATATTATTGCTATAAATAATATAAATGTACATGTATATTACACATGTAAAGTGAAAAACTCAGTACTTCCTGTTAGAATTATTTTACTTAGTAATGCCTGCCAAAATGCTCATAGACCTTTTTGAGCCAAAGTTTGTTTCCTTGGAAAGTGTGTTTTAGATATTACAATAAAGTTCTACTTTAGTTTCAAAATTTATACACAAACCACAAAGAATCTCACATATTACAGAACAATTTACTAAGGCTAGCAATTATTATAATAATTGAAGTAATACTTCATAAGCATAACTATGACATAAAGGCAGCTATTAATCTGATTAGAATTTTGAAAATTAGTTAGGCAATAAGTTTTAGCATATGATTTTTTTATGCTTATTTTTTATTTATTTTTTCTTATTAGTCAACCATTTTATACACATCAGTGTATACATGTCAATCCCAATCTCCCAATTCATCAACACCACCACCACCCCCACCCCCCCTCCGCTTTCCCCCCTTGGTGTCCATATGTTTGTTCTCTACATCTGTGTCTCAATTTCTGCTCTGCAAACCAGATCATCTGTACCATTTTCTAGATTCCACATATATGCGTTAATATACGATATTTGTTTTTCTCTTTCTTACTTCACTCTGTATGGCAGTCTCTATACGCATCCACAGCTCTACAAATGACCCAATTTCGTTCCTTTTTATGGCTGATTAATATTCCATTGTATATATGTACCATGTCTTCTTTATCCATTCATCTATCGATGGGCATTTAGGTTGCTTCCGTGACCTGGCTGTTGTAAATAGTGCTGCAGTGAACATTGGGGTGCATGTGTCTTTTTGAATTATGGTTTTCTCTGGGTATATGCCTAGTAGTGGGATTGCTGGGTCATATGGTAATTCTATTTTTAGTTATTTAAGGAACCTCCATACTGTTCTCCATAGTGGCTGTATCAATTTACATTCCCACCAACAGTGCAAGAGGGTTCCCTTTTCTCCACACCCTCTCCAGCATTTATTATCTATAGACATTTTGATGATGGTCATTCTGACTAGTGTGAGGTGATACCTCATTGTGGTTTTGATTTGAATTTCTCTAATAATTAGAGATGTTGAGCATCTTTTCACGTGCCTGTTGGCCATCTGTATGTCTTCTTTGGAAAAATGTATTATTAGGTCTTCTGCCCATTTTCTGACATTGAGTTGTATGAGTTGTTTGTGTATTTTGGCTATTAACCCTTTGTCGATCGTGCCATTTGCAAATGTTTTCTCCCATTCCGTAGATTGCCTTTTTGTTTTGTTGGTGGTTTCCTTTGCTGTGCAAAAGCTTTCAAGTTTGATTAGATCTCACTTATTTATTTTTGCTTTTATTGCTTTTGCCTTGGGAGTCCCTGTCCCCTGCCTTAAACGTGGTCTTTTATTTCTGTTTATGATCTTCCACTATCACCTTCTTGCTTCAGGCTTCACTTTTGCCTTATATTGGTCACTGTCAAACCACACTGGCCTCCACATTCCCAGGTCTGAGACCTCTCGTTGCTGCTATTCCCATGGCCATTATCAATGCTCCTGGCTGACTCAAGGTCTCAGGATGTGGCTTTCAAATACCAGCGCTCCCAGGAGGATTTGGGACATTGGGGTATGGGGGTGGACTCAGTAGGAACAGAGAATGTTAACCTATTACTATTTCTCTGGCATACATGAATATAGCAGAACTAGAGAGTTTAGGAAAATGGCCACATAGCAGGTGTAATTTTCCTAAGGCTACAGACTAATGTAGAAATAGAAAATCACTCAGCTCCATCCCAGCACCCTCAGCTCACCAGTGCATTCTCCTTTATGGAGCTGGATGAAGACTTCTGCAAGGGGTGTTTGCCAGGGCCAGCCTACCGCAAAGTATTGCTGAGTCTTCAGGACAATAGAGGAAATTCTTAAACTCAAAGCATCAGTGCTTTTGCTGTATTTACACTGATATTACATGTGCAAATGCCCAGCAGTCCATGGCTGCTCTCTTACCTTGTGTAATTGGTAATACTGCAAGGCACCGATTCCACCTTGCTCCTCTGCAGTCCAGAGCACCAAACGCAGAGTCCTCTTTGGACGCAGCCCTGGGAAAAATAATAAAATAAAACAAGTGATTCTTCAGTTGCTTTTGAATTTTTGAAAAGTGGCAGGGCCTCTTATCTGAATTCTGGAGGCAGGAGGGAATCAGAGGTGTGCACATTCATCTCTTACTGGTGTGGCTGCTTGATTTAGGGTGTGGCCGACACAACAAAGGAGTACCCTCAGGGCTGATCTCCAGGGCAGGTTAATGAAGAAAGGGGTTGTGATAAATGCGGTCTGCCGGCCAGGAATTGAGAGCCTCTATTCATATCCTTAACTGGACAACCTGCCCAGTAGGACCCAATGGATGGCCAAGTTCATTGGGATATTAGATTGCATCCAGAAGATGCAGTTAGGCTCTAGACAGATCACGAGGCCTTCCAATGATTAACTGAAACCCAATCATTTGCCTCTGCTTCAAGACAAGGTGTGTCGGGAGTTGCCTCTTAGTCTAAATCCACAAGTATAGCTAGCTGCCCATGCTGTCCTTAGTAATGATGGTGAAGCAGATGCAATGTTTATGTTTGCCCAGGGTCATGTTCCCCTCCTTCTTGGACATATAAGGTCATTCACTTAAGGTCAATGAAAATGAATTGAATGAGAATGACACTTTATTCATCTCATTACTGCACAAACAGCTCGGTGGCAATTTCATTGACTCGGGAAATACAAACTTGTATCCTGCAGTTATTAAAGCTACTAGCAGATCTGGCGTATCTAGAACCATTTTTGAGTGACTGTGTCCGCTCCGTATAAGCTCACTACAATGGTCAAACAGTATGCTAAAAGTTCCACTTTTTGACCAAGAATTAAAATTCATTTCTGATTTGGACCTGATGATGTGGTTTCTGAGAGATAACAAAGGCAGAAACATGTGAAGCTGGGCTTAAATCTTATTAATAAGATCTGTCCTCTTGCCTCACTGCAGGGAAACCATAGGGAAGGACTTTGAATGGCTCCGAGATGGACACACTATAGACGTCGAGTATAACCAACTGCTACCACCCAGGCACGCGGCCTTCTTCAAGGGAGCCGGCGGGTCGACTTCAGCCTGGATGATACATGCTCCTGGGAAATGGAGCTCTGTCCTGCCTCCTCCGGACACCAACAAGTATTCTGCTTTCACAAGTCTAGTGCCAAGGCACTGAAAAGGAGCTACGTTTCTCACTAAATTGAATATCGTGAAGCTCCTTTACACTTGAGCATTTTAACATAATTAAAAGAGCGCAGGTTTAGGAGGCAGGCTGACCTGAGTTCCAGTTAAAGCCTAGACAAGCAATGTCCACATCCAATTGTTCAGCAAATCCCATTGGTGTTTTCTTCTAAGTCCATCTAGAATCCAACTTTTCACCTCTGATACCACGCTGGTTCAAGCCCCACCTTCTTTTGCCTGGACTGTTGCAAAACAGTCCTCCTAACTGGTCTCCCTGACTCAGGCTGTGCCCCTCTGCAGCTGATGGCCTGCACGGCAGTCAGCAAGACTCCTGTAAAACTTATACCAGAGCATGTCATTTCTCTGTTCAAAA
The DNA here is from genome assembly GCF_963455315.2 of Globicephala melas. Lineage (NCBI taxonomy): Eukaryota > Metazoa > Chordata > Mammalia > Artiodactyla > Delphinidae > Globicephala > Globicephala melas. Next base: position 40,974,575 of record NC_083330.1, on the reverse strand, counting down.
CCTCCAAGAGCCATACTGTAAGCTTCTCAACGGCAGGTATTTAAGCTTTGTGATTCAATGTGATGCCCCCAATGCCCAGACTGTTTGGCACATATTAGGTGCCCAATAAATAGGTCTTGAATGAATAAATTAATCCAAAGTGTGGTGCCTCACTAGTAAAATTCAAAGCCCTCTACCACTGTCTCAACCTCATTTCCTAAAACTTTCCTGCTAGCTCATTTCCAGGCAAAATGTTGTAGTTGAAAAAGGCAAACAGATCTGGTGAGCCCTGCTATTAATAGGCACTAGCTGTGTAACCACTGGGAACTAGATCTACCTGAACTTCAGCTTCCTTATCTAAAGAGTGGAGGGAATATTACATGCTCATAACATAACAGCTTCCCTGGGTGGTTGTGAGGATGAAATGAGGTGTGATGGAGACAATCTGTGTCTGCCATGCAACAGACATTCAATGAATGAATTATAAAACTACATAATGGATAGCCAGGCACAGAGCACACACTTTTACCCATAGAGAGAAGGGGCAACTAAATACTCAGGACAATCTTCCAAAGTCATTTGAGCCCCTGCTAAAGAAGAATCGTGAAGTACCCACTGCCTGCTGCACAGGGTCAAACCACCGACTCACATTCATAGCACAAACTTAAACTGCTGTTGGATTAAGAAATATAATCAGTCTATATCTAAAGACCATAGTCACTGGCTCCTCTAACAGAAATGTGCTTAGCGTCAATTTAAATCAAATGACATTTTGCTTGCAACATAGAAAAAAAATAAAAAAGATAAAGTGCTGCAAATGAAAATTCTGAACATGTTTTTAGGTCCATAAAGAAGAGGAAAAAACTTTGCTTACATATCTCCTCATTTACCAGCAAAACAGTACCAAGTTATTAAAATGATGGAATTCTCTAAATAAGGATCAAGGGACAGTTAGCACAAGTTAGAGAAAAATCAATTTTTAAAAGCAAATGCCCTGAATATCCCCATAGATTTGGTGTTTTACTTGCAAATCATTACCGTACAGGATTAGTCTCCTTCACATTTCAATCAGCTAGATAACCAATGATGTTATATTAAGATAACAAAAAAGTAATTGGTTTGAAGTGAAGAATGCTAAGGCCTCCAAACAACAACAGCATAGCTGGTGCATGGCTGGCCCTCAGGAGACAGAGCCACCTCCCAGCCCTGGAGAAGTTCAGTCCCCACCCAACTCCACATTCAAGTTTAAGGCCCAAACAGAAGAGGTTAGGAAACCAGTGGTTAAGCAAATACCTGACTGAGCTGTGAAGTCTCTTCTCCACTCTGACATTCTGATTGTCCCTAGAACCTAAGAGAAATGCATGGGACTTCATTCAGTACTAGACCCTGACTTTAGTGTGGACTTGGAGCCCCCAGGCCACCTGAGTCCACAGACAGGCAGCATGGGGCACAGAAAGGTGTTGGCTGTGGAATCTCAATAAACATTGTTTGATTCCCTGCTCTGCCACCTGGAATCTCAATAAACATTGTTTGATTCCCTGCTCTGCCACCTCTGGCTCTTTGACTTTAGATGAGTTGCCCAATCTCTCTGAGCCTCAGTTTCCTCATCTACACCATAAGGAAAAGGGGAATGACCTCATGACTTTGTTAAGAAAATTAAATGAGACCAGGCAAATATATAGGAGGCACAGTTCCTGGCGCATAGTAGGCTTTCAAGAATTGTCTGTTAGCTTCACTCTACGTCACTCCATGAACTTCAGTCTGTGTCAATGATTTCCTGGGAAATCCTGTGAGAGAACTAGGAAGGAGGCATCTTCCTCATTCTTCTTCCCTAGGAACCGTACATCTTTGTTTATGCATAATGCATACCCACCAAGGGAGAAACACAAATTTCACCTAGCTCATAGAAAAACACATAACCTCTTTCAGCACGGAGTAGGCCCTCATTCCAACATATAGCATATCCAAATCCAAATAAATAGAAATTGTTTCCTCACTCTAAAAATTGAAGGCCAATCAGAATTTTTAGTTTCTGGATAAAGTAAAAAAAGCTTAATAAATCTGAAAACTGAATAAAGTTGATACAGAGATGTCTGCATTTATCATTTTAAAATAATAGAATGTATTGTGTATCTCAAATCCAAACTGGTTTCAAAGCTAGGCATTTTAAGTATATAAAGTAACAAAAATAACAACAACAACAATAATAAAACAGTAATAATGACAGCAACACAACAAAGTGATACAAGGTCAAATGCAGGGATCTCATCTTGTAGTGAAACTAGGGCAAATGAATAGCTCCACAGTAATCCTAGCTCACAGCTGTGGCCCTGGCTCAGTGGTTTACAGCACCAGCCTAAGGCAAGCACATGAAGTAAACCTTAGAATTGGAGGGGTGAGAGGGAAGACCCCGGCTGAGCTGGCTAGGAGTCAGGTCTCATTGAGGTTTTGTCAGAAGATGGGCAATTAGTTCCCCTATAAATGTAATGAAACTGCCCAGAGATCTCTTGGTCTCCTGGAATTTTTATTAAGAACTTCAGATAGCACAACAAACTTTGATGGCATCACAGTTTTTCTCTAAAAGAACATAAACTACAGATAATATGTCAGAGTCTTGTCTTTGTTTATGAAATAAGACACATGCATTTCACTTTCATTTTACTGAGGAGAGTAATAATGCTATTGGGAAAATAGTGCCTATGAGAAAAGGTGAAAACAATCTGGCTGGAGTTTATTTTCTGTTATTATCAAATTTAAAGATAAGTAGTCTGAGAGTTAAAGCAATAAATCAAAAAGGTCAACTGACTGTCCTGCACTTGCGCTAAGAGTGGGCCAAAATAAAATAAACTTAGATTAATCCAACCTTGTAGATAGATTTCCCAAATCATGAATTCTAAAGAACACTATTTGTTAACAAAGTGTATTAACCCAAATGCCTGTTTACTACTCCGTTTCAGTACTGCCAGAACTATGTATAAGTACTCGTCTCCGTTCTGACACCAATTTTGTAGAGAAAACACAATTTTCTCTTACAGTAAATATACTCAGTTTCCACATATACGCGCTAGCTCATAAATACACTTGTTGTCCAGCTCTCCTTTATCAACATTCAAAAGAGCGCTGCATTTAGAGATGTCTAATACTGCAATAAACTTGACTAGTATAAGTGCAGTATCTGAATTAAAGAATAAATCATGACATATTAGTATATAAACTGAATGAGATGCGGCAGTAAGCATAGTGTTTAAGCATACAGGTTTTGGGGTTGAGACCTATTTCCACCTTAGACAAGTTACATAATTCATTATATAATATATAAGCACATTATCACTGATTTTTTTAAAACAGGGGGCATGGTTACACAAAGATTCATTATTTTAGTGAAGTAAATTACAACTACTACTCTTTATAGGCAGGAACAGAAAATCACTTGGAGGAAGATCTTTTGTTCTTGGAAGAATCACTTGTATCTTTCTTAGCCATGTAAATATAAAGCAATTAGACAGTTTTGGGGGGCATTGGGGCAGGCCAACAAGCTTTTTAAAACTCCATCTTGCTAGCTGCTTCCCCTTGAGCTATCTGGAGGAACAACCTGGACACTGGGAAGGAGATAAATCAGAGTGTAAGAGGAGCCTGGGGGGCTTCCCTGGTGGCGCAGTGGTTGAGAGTCCGCCTGCTGATGCAGGGGACACGGGAAGATCCCACATGCCACAGAGCGGCTGGGCCTGTGAGCCATGGCCGCTGAGCCTGTGCGTCTGGAGCCTGTGCTCCGCAACGGGAGAGGCCACAACAGTGAGAGGCCCGCGTACCGCAAAAAAAACAAACAAGCAAACAAAAAAAGAGGAGCCCAGGGTCTTCTGGGAGGAAAGCCCAGTGTCCTCACCCCTGCTTCCTTAGACAGAAGACTGGGGGTGAGAGAAATGTTGGGTCAGGGTGACAATGACTAAAGTCCCGGGGCAGGGAAGGTCCTGGAAACCACTAAAATAAAGTGATCTTGAAGAAAGGGGTCTGGGTTATTGACCTGGGCTCAACACAGTGGCCTAAGATTCAGGGGAAGGGCTAATTGTAGTCTAGCATGTGGCCAAATCCAGAAACTCCTTCAGATCCAGCAACCCTAACAGGGGTTACGATTTAGAGAACTGAGGATGGGAATATCAACAAAGGGAGTTGTAACCTTGCTCCCCAAAATGGGCACCACTGTAACTTAGGGCTGCAAACAGTGCCGTGCAGCAGCCACGAGTAGTAGTCACAGGTGGATCCAGCCACAGGTTTCTGGAGGAGGACTGACCCATTTGCCCTGAGTTAAGTCCCAGAGACCTCAGGAGGAGATAACAGACTTCCTGCTAATAAGGCCTGTAGAGGCTTGGATGATTCACTATAAAGGAGACTGAAGGATGTGATCATATTTATAACCTGTGTTTGTGGAGCAGGTCATAACAGTTATAATTTCCATAATTCAAAGTGAACAGTCCTACCTCATTATAATGATTAGGATTCTATTAGCCAGGAAAATCACTATTAATCATTGCTGAAGTAGAAATGCTGTGACTACCATGGGTGTGAAGGCCATTTCTGGCCCTAACCCAGTTTTCCACCCTTATCATCCTGCTTCTACCTCTCATCCTAAGCTCCAGCCACATCACATTTCCTACCAGTCCCTGACCTGAGATGCCATGATATCTCAGATTTCTGGTCCTTTGTAGATGCTCTTCTTCCTACCTAGAATGCCCCTTCAACTTTTCCATCTGGCAAACTCCTATTCATTCGACAAAGCCCATCACTAACATTACTTTATCTGGGAAGGCTCCCCTAACTCTAGGGAAAAGTTGGTTCTTCCTTTCTCAGTGTTCTTCTAGATCTTCACATGGATCTCTCTGTTCATTTTCAACCACATTTACACATTGATCTCCCCACTAGACCACTAATTTTCTGAGACACTCGTTTCTCTTTTTCATAACCCTGGTCCAGTACCTGATGTGTAACAAGTGCTGAAAAACTGTTTATTGACTGACTGGATGAATGAATGAGTGAATAAATATATTTATATAAGTATAAATACAGCTACTACCTTTTCGGAGAGTGGCATTGACATATATACACTACCAAATGTAAAACAGATAGCTCGTGGGAAGCAGCCACATAGCACAGAGAGATCAGCTCGGTGCTTTGTGACTACCTAGAGGGGTGGGATAGGGAGGGTGGGAGGGAGACGCAAGAGGGAGGGGATATGGGGATATATGTATACATATAGCTCATTCACTTTGTTATACAGCAGCAACTAACACAACAATGTAAAGCAATTATATTTCAATAAAGATGTTATGAAAAATAAATAAATAAATAAAGCATACTAGTGACTCTTCAGTTCAGAAAGTTAAGATATGCTCTTTTTGTGAAACCAAAGCCCAGTGGCCTAGTTAATTAGATGTGCTTCAACTTCTACATTTGCTTCAGTCGTTAATACATTTACCTACTCTTGTAGCACAGACGGATCTAGTCAAAATTATTACATCAATAGCTCTTGTTGATCAAGTCATTAAATAAATATATTATGGTCACAGAAATCTTTCCAACAGCTAATTGTATTAAATTATAGGTATCTGCATTTTAAGCTCTGACATTTCTCTTTAATTTTTTACTTCAATATTTTTTCTGATTATTAAACAACATATCCTTAAAAAAATGGAAAACTATAAAAAAATTAGAAAACAAAAACAACCTATAAGCATATTTTATTTCCTTATAATTTTTGTATGCATTTGTATACATATATAAAGAGTGATTTTTATATATAATTTTATACTACATTTTCCACTTAAAAATCATGGCATATGTGGCCTCTATCTATAATAATAATCAATAATCTTTAAGAAAGTGATTCTAAATTTTTTTAGCTATTCTCTTATTGTTGGATATTTAAGGTTTTTATCCTTAGGGCAAGTTCTTAAAAGTAGAAATAATGAGTCTAAATAGTATAAACATTTCTAAGGCTCTTGAAACATGTCACCAATGCCCTAAAAAAAGCTTATCAATATATATTCCCACCAGCAGTGTATGAGAATATTCACTTCTATTTAATGTGGAACTTTTAATCTTATCTCCTTAATTTTTATGTCTGTCAATACATTATATTTATTTTTCGATACTACATTCTAATCACTTTCAGCCAAAATGATTACACCACACACATGCACACTTAATCTGCAGTCTAGTTTAACTTGACTGAGACAAATGTTAAGTTTGTATCTGATGCTTGACTAGAGTTAAAATATGTGAATTTGTTTTTCTTATTTAAAATGCCTGATAGTAGGGCTCTTTCAGTAATATATTTCTAAGATAATGTTAGTATGTAGGGATCACAAGCTTGATCTAGCTTGAATTTTAAAACATATTATTTCTTTTTCCCTATCGTTATTTAGAGTGTTTTTATCTGCAACGGGGTAATAGAGAAGCCTGCTTAATGATAGATTTGAACTCTGAATCACACTTCCGTTAAGAGTTCTACCTTGCAAAAACATCAAGTGGGGAAGTTAAACAAATACTGCAATTTTTAAGAAATGATGATAAATCAAGACCTCTCTTGCAAATTCACATTCACCAATATGATCCTCTAAATTGCACTTCTTGTGAAGATGGTGCTGTCTGAGGGAGCACAGAAGTGTTTGTACTTGAATCAGAGATTATCAACAAGCAATGCATCTCCAACAAGCAACTGAGGTGAGAACATTTCTGGGATCCCTTTTCAACATCAAACAACAGATATGAAGCATAGATGTTTTATAATGAAGGCACCATCTTTAAGCTGCTCCTGTTAACCCTTCCAAGTGCTGTTTTTTTTTGGTTTTTTTTTTGCGGTACGCAGGCCTCTCACTGTTGTGGCCTCTCCCGTTGCAGAGCACAGGCTCCGGACGCGCAGGCTCAGTGGCCATGGCTCACGGGCGCAGCGGCTCCACGGCACGTGGGATCTTCCCAGACCGGGGCACGAACCCGTGTCCCCTGCATCGGCAGGCAGACTCTCAACCAATGCACCACCAGGGAAGCCCCCAAGTGCTCTTTCTTAGGGTTATGGTGGAAAGGATGTTATCTACATTTTTAAAGATTTTCCTTGTGTATAAAATGATTTGCAAAGTTATCTAAACTTGTTTTTGACCAATAAATTAATCATAATTTTTATTCTTGGTTCCATTTAAGTTTCAGTTTTCAGACCCCCTCTCCTTTCCATTCCCACTGTGGCTGCCATTATTTAAGCCCTTTGAATTGCTGCAGTTGCCAACTAACTGCTTCTTCCGATTCTGTACAAGTGCTGCCAGATTTATCTTCCTAAAGTACTGCTTTGAATATGTCACTGGCTAAGTGAAAATCTTTAATCAGTCATCATCTATAGAAGTACTCTGCCTCTAAACTTTTTAGAATATGCATCTCTACCAGTAAAACATTTGAGCATGCATCACATGTACGTATATTTATGAATAAATGACACATATACAATATTGTCAAAACATGCCAGAAATATTAGTAAGAAATTAACATTTCTTGTTTTAGATAGAGAATAAACATTTTCCTGTACCCAAATGATGGTCCTACATAGTGCCTGGCTTTTGAGGCCACTAGTTTATAGCACAGAGTCTGTCCTGTTTAGTATGGCATTCGAGGACCTACGCAGACTGGTTCCAATCTGCTCCTCCGACTTGCCTCTTCCACTCCCCTTCTCAAAGCCTGATTTCCAGGTAAATTGGCCTCTTCATTTTCTTCCTACCTCTGTGCTTTTCCTCCCGCCATTTATTTCCCATCCTCTTTGCCTTTCCTTTTTTTTCTTGATTTACCCATATCCCAACCAATCTTTCAAGATCCAGTTCCAATTCCTCCTGCTCCAAGTGGAAGAAGGAATCTTCTTCCTCTGAACCTCAAAGTTGCTCTTTTCTGTACTAACCATTTGGCAATTAGTCATGACTAATGTACTTTCTGCTCTTGATTTCCACACACAGCCCCTGGTATATCAAAGAACCCTATACATATTTGTTGATGAATGCATTAGCACATCTAATGGAAATTGTTTTCAATTGAAACAAGACAGATATAGATTAGATCTGTAAAAAGAACTTTTGGACAGAGGACATTTTTAAACATTAAATCAGTTATCACTTACATTTGCCTAAGGGAGAGTAAAGCCTGGAAAGAAAGCTGGGCTTGGACAGGTTTGGAACATGGAAATAGACTGGACTCTTTGAATCTCTGTTAAATCCAGAATATTATAATTGGTGACTCTGCAAATACTGAACTCTACCCACAGGGACATGAGATTGACCTGTTCTCTAGAGAAGTTTTCGGCCTTACAGGAGATGTGCTGTTTATCTCAAACATCTTCATTCCTCAATTATGAAAAGTGTGAACATATTTGTATTCTCCAGATAAAAGAAAACTTAGAGAAGACTCAGGGTATTTACGTGAAATTAATGCTTTGTAATTTATGCACCTCACATTGCCAAGGTAATGGATTATCTGACCCCATGGGCCTCTTTTTTTTTTTTGCAGTACGCGGGTCTCTCACTGTTGTGGCCTCTCCCGTTGCGGAGCACAGGCTCCAGACGTGCAGGCTCAGTGGCCATGGCTCACGGGCCCAGCCGCTCCGCGGCATGTGGGATCTTCCCGGACCGGGGCACGTACCCGCGTCTCCTGCATCGTCAGGCGGACTGTCAACCACTGCGCCACCAGGGAAGCCCCCCATGGGCCTCTTGCTTTTCCAGGTCATTATGTCACATCTTACACATAAAAGCCATTAGGTAAGGGAGAAATTTTATATAGTCTGTTAAAGTATTTATAGGCACTTGTAAAAGTTTACTTTAGACTTCAGCAGACTGTCATCTTAGAAAGACTCTCCAAGTTTAACTGCTGCCCTCCGAGGGCCAAGCTTACAAGGCATGTTCAGAGTCTGTGAATACTTCACTTCTGAAATGAAACTAAACCCATGCAGAGTTATGTGCTCAGTGTGGGAAGGAATGTGATGCCTCCATTCTCAGAACTTTTCCCAGGACCCCCTGTCCTCAAACCTTAAAATCAACCTACTAGAGTTCTTTTTCCCTGTGTAGACCGTGACATTTCAACAACATTATTTCCTGTCATGTTCTAACTTATTGATATTTAATATGCACATATGACGCTTATTAAAACACATCAGCATGGTCCATCTTTGGAGGTATCAACACAAGCATACGTTTAAGAATTCTATTCCATAAAGGAAGAACGTTCTGTAATAGGAGAAGTGAATATACAAATCAACAAATACTCATTTGGACTAACTGTGCAGAAATCAAGAAGATTAAATGGCACAGTCAAAGCTACTTGAAATATCAGACTCATTCATTCAACAACTCTTCCTGGTCCAGGAGTGAGGGGTTTAGGGCTGAAAAAGACAGTCACGTTCTTTGAAACTTACAATCTAGAAGATAAAGTGGATAAGAAATTCCCGTTATTCTTATCATCATTGCCATCACCTTTAATCATAATCATTGTTGTAGGTACTTTGAATTTATCTAAAGAAAACTGATTTTTTAGAAATTAAGTTATCATTGGATGGGAAATGAGGTTACACCAGAGACAGACTTAAGTAGGTTCAAGGGTAAAACTGGGAGATAGGGCAGAAAGGTAATGAAGAAAAGAACTGGAGGAGAGCAGTGACGTAGCAGTAAAAGCAATCACAGCTTCACCAGTGTGATTTTAGAGATGGCCAACATTCGGCACAGGATGGGGGGAGAGGGGACCAAGATTTACGGGCACTCAGTACCAGTACCACGCCAGCCACTGTGCCGAGATGTTTCCAGACACTGTATCATATAATTTCAGAAACATGACTTCATTTAATCCTGCAAAGCAAGTAATAGTGCCTTCCTTTTTTACAAATAATGAAACTGAGAGATACAGAAATTAAGTCACTTGCCCAGTACTACACAGTTGGTAAATGGCAGAGCTGGGATTCTAATTTGGGACTGTCTGATGCCCAATCCTTGCTCTTAACCACATCCGGCTACTGCCTTCCCAAGCAATAAGCTGCATGGAAAGATCTGACCCATCCTGTGCAACCTCTGCTTTCTTCTGTCTTTTTTTTAGGTGAAACTCTCACATTAGAGAATACATTCTAACAAAGTTGATGTATCTGTCCCATTACTCAGGTCCACATTAGTGCCTTCAAATTCCATCTCAAACTGTCCAATTTCAAGAGACAGAGGGGCAAGAATATGGCTATAGACGGTTGGGTAAATGTGTTGGGTCAGTAGAGTTGAGGACCAGGGGACCAACGCAAAGTAGGACATCTTCTAGGTTGATAGAGATAAGCAATCAGACACTAAGACATGCAGAAGCTGAACAACACTTGAGTATCCAGATTTATAGCAACAGGAATAACCAAAGTCTTGAACTGTTGGGTCCAAAAATCATCACCAACTCAAAATAAGTAGGAGGCCGAGAAGGAGAATACCTTATCTTCTGTGTGGGTTGCTGAAGAGTCACTTGCATTTTGGGGACCTGAGCTCCACAAATATTGAAATGAAATCTAAGATCTAAAAAAGCCTAGCATCTGCTTAGAAAAATTAACAAAATACATTCTCTGCAGACCGAAATCAGAGGGCTTTTCTAAAATTGGAAAATATTACTGTCAAGGTTATTGTGAAAAATCAGCTCCAAATGTAAATATATTAATTTTTGTTGTCAACAATATATCCTATTGGAAAACAAAAACTCACAAGGACATTGCAGGAGCTTTAACTTCTTCTCAAGGAAAAATGATTTTTTAAACATCAAGATTTCACTGTTTCTGTGAAGAAGATGATACCAGTGGGAGAGTGACAATTGAGTTTAGGAAGATCTGGAGGCAGGGCAAAAAGGCAGTCAAGGAGTGGATTGGTGTAGAGTGATTCCATCATAGTGAAAGTATTTGCAGCTCCACTGCCCCTGTGTTAGAGACAGCTGGCCAGCTGGTGGGGAGGTGAGGCTGCGGGAGAGAGGAGGACAGGATTTACTGGGTATTAACCACTGTGCCAAACACCATGCTAAGTTCTTTCCAGACATTATCTCACTTAATTTTCCCAGCAATCCTATAGTACCTGGGAGTATTATAATACCCGGGGCTGTTATCCCCAAGTTACAGGTAAGAAACAAAGGCTAAAAGAATGTAAGTGACTTGCACTGTGTTGCAGAGTTGATAAGTGCTAGAGGCTGGATATGAACCCAGTGTCTGGGCCTCCTCAACTAGAAACCCTGATCCAGGCTCCCTTACGTTGAGAACATTCTCTGACATACGAAAGACAAAAATCATTTAGGACAAATACTAAAGGCATAGGGAGACCACAGTGGCCTGAACTTCAATACGATATATGGAGTCATCAGTGTTAGGTCACAGGCATCATCACGGTGGAGAACAAGGCCTGTTTTCAAGTTCTCTATTCACTTCCATTAGGTCCCCACCTTCTAACCCGTCAAGTTTCCAGTGCAACCTTCCTCAGAAAAACAAGGATTGAGATAAACGGAAAGTGTGGGGAAGGAAAGAAGTGGTACAAAGGCAGACACAAAGCATAACAGCAAATCAAACACTACCAGCCTGTTGCTTGCAGAAATCACAGAAATTATACAGATCACATTGTGAGCTGCAGGCTTTAAGTCACCACCATCCCTATTCCCCCACTATACGCTGCACATGGCGCTCTGAGAAAAGTCCTCACCTTCTATTATAATTTAGCAGGGACTGAGCTCTCACCTGCTTTAATGGATGGATGAACATATGAATGAATGAAGGAACACAAGAATAAAAGAAGAGAGGAGAGAAAACTAATCGAGAATTAAGAAAATCCAGAAAGGAAATGACTAGGCTATAGTGATATAGATATGATATAGACATTCTCAAGTCCCATTTCAAAAGATAAAAACCAGATGGTAACCCATGTTTCTTTTTATATAGAATAAAGAACATCTTTTTTTTTCCCCTAGTAGATAAATAATTCCTTAAATTAAAACTGCTGACCATAAACATCACTGCCACAAACTCAAGATGTGGACACCCTACTCTGTCCCTCCCAGCCCCTTCTGCCAATACCACCCTGGTTGGGGCAGCTGTCAGCAAGCCACGCTCCCTCCTAAGACCCTGCATCCATCCTCTATGATAAGGAAAAATCAGATGTGATGTGGAGGAGATGAGGTGGAAAGTGTCTGGACCAAGTAGAAAGAATGCTGGAATTTGTCAAACAGAGACTCCAAGAATCCAGAAATGCAGGTGCCCATCTGGCCTGGCTCTCTGAGGCCTTGGAAGGTGTGCTGTGGTCGCTAGAAGGCCAGTACAGAGCCTGTGCACACAGGCAGCAAGTGCCCAGGGGCTGATCTGCGGGGGCCCGAGCGGCTGGCTGTGTGAGGCTGCCAGTGTGCGGTGGCTAGGAGGCTTCCACCCTGGACTGTAAAGAGATGTTGTGCACAGGACTGACTGGGATCCAAAGCCAGGGCCACAGCCTAGACCTCAGAGCCGACCAGGTAAGCGTGCGAAGAAGTAAATGAGTTACGAGGCTGTAATGTACAGCACAGGGAATAGAGCCAATATTTTATAATAACTCTGTATGCAGTGTATTCTATAAAAACATCGAACTACCACACTGTGCACCTGAAATACAAACCAGGCAGACTTCCATGGTGTCATGCTCACCCTGATGTGGACAGGAGAACACTAACTAGAGAATAGAGATGTTTGCTAATGAGGTAAAGTAAACAGTGAAGAGAAAGCTAGCATTTATTGAGTGCCTACGATGTGCTAAGGCAGTCTGATAATCACTTTATGTGGCTTTAGTTCCTTTAAGTTTTCTCAACTGATCCTTACAGGAACACAAGGATGCAGGTATTATTTTTCCTATTTTATAGATCAGGAAACTGAGGCTTAGGGAGGTGAAGGAAGCAACTCATTGTGGTCACATATACAATAATGGCAGAAGCAGGACTTGAACCCAGGCCCTTCTGATCCCAAAGCCCATGGTTGAAGCCTGTATGGGGGCCCTTCAGTGAGCCTGGTGGGCTGGGGCTGACTCACATGGGGATTAGTCCTGAGGGAAGTAGCACAGGCATCTGATGAAGACAAGAACATGCTATCATTGATACACACTCACAAGACTCCAATAAGAAAAATATGTGCTCAGCCAGTCACAAAACTGAAGAGTGAGGAACCCAGTCCAGGGGAGGAGCTATTCTGTCGGCACTAGGCCCACACTGGCTGCAAGTTGAAGGTACATTTGTACACATTTTGTATAAGCAGACAGTCTAAAATTTCCAAGCATAAATCAACATAGTATTTCAGGATCTACTGGGCTATCGATCCAGCTTCCCATTTCTCCTTGGCCTGACTCACTACCATGTTGCTTAAATCTACTTTTGCGTACTGGGGAATCAATGGCACAAAGCATCAACTCGTTCTGGGCAAGTAATTTTGTCTTTAAATTCTTCAAATGACAACTGGCATTGAAGAGCTTTTAAAAAAAATAGAGATGTCAGGCCACTTCCTCAAGGTCTGGACTTCACAAGGACCTAAGGAGGGAGGATGGATCACTACTCCAGCGCCCAGCCACACATATGTTCAAGCGCTCTGTGTGATAACCATGTCGATTTATTCATTTTTGAGCCTTGAAGCTGGATTACTTTGAGTCAACTGCCTAATCTAAGTCAGACTGTTTTACTGTTCCAGCATTAAATAACAGCACCAAAGTGAATCTCTCCAGCACCTAACAGACTACGGGCATTAAATGTTAAGTAAACAAGACTTATCCCAGTGTTTCGCAGCCCACGTCTTTATAGTATTAAAACTCGCTTCATGCCCCTGAGGTTCTCAGGTAAGAAAAACAGCCTGTTCTTTATTATAAGCAATAACAATTTCTCCTCCCATCTAGAAACTACATGCCATTGCTCAGAATGGAGTTTATCTCAAGAATTAGGTCACCTTAGACTGTAAAGCATAACTCTGTTCTGGCTGCCGGAGAAATCGCAAGCCACTTTGAAAATGTATACACATTTGTCATTTAGAAATAGTTCTTTGCTTTGCAGGTAAAGGATTTTTCTAAGGACAGTGTCAAATAGCCCCATGATGACGCCCATTTTGGTATGTTAATCATTGTCTTCCACAATCAGGCTACAGACACTGTCGGTTTTGAAAACAGCCTCTTTATGGAAAATAAGAGTCAGGAGGCAAGCAAGTTCTCAGAGGCATTCGTGTGTCATTTTATCCCAGGCAGTACCTGTGGCATTTCTGCAGGGTGGGCCTGCTTTCATCAGCGGCCAGGGGCATCGTGGGAAGACACTAGCTCTCAAAGATCTGGCTGAAAAAACACGACACAGCTTCTGTCAAAACAGTTGGATGCCAAAAATTAAGCCACACAGAAAACTGTTGTGTAAAACTCCCAATGAAATAGAAAATTCTGTCTCTCTCAAGAGAAGCCCCTCTCATTCTAGAACCAGCTGTTACAGACTTCAGTATACTTGGGGCGCATCTGGTGTTCTACAGAAGAAACTCTTTGAACAAACGAACTCTGGTGGGGGTAGGAGACAGGATTGGGAGCAGAAGTGTGCTTTTTAATGACCAAGGCTGAATAAGCTTTGCTCTGGTTTTCTTTTATGTTTCTTCATAAAGCATATTTCATGCTTTCCTGCTATTTTGCAGTGGCTTTTTTTTTTTCCAATATACTTAGGTTGCCGAAAGAAAAAAGCATCTCTGCCCCCATGTACTCTATTTAGTTGAAAGACAAGCTTCAACTATTCCATGCAGGAGAATGAGCCAGCAACCTGCCACAGAGGTCAGGTAACAAAAGGCTCCCTTCAGAGCCTGTCAGCTTCCAGATAAGTCGGACCCCTGTGCGCCTGGGTCCTCCCGGGCTGCCAGCGAGGTTGCTGGCATCACATGTCAGGGATCCAGCCATGCTATTTACATTTTAATAACTATTTTGTTTTTATTACTTTTTATTGTTTGTTCCTATGGGTTCTAAGAAAGGGAGAGACAGGGCCATAACCAACTCCTATAGGGTAGAAGCAGCTACATTTGGCGGAACTGCAATTTGGTCTAAGAAATCAGAGCTGGAATTTTTCAAATAGGACAAATATTTAGAAGGCAACAAATGTACTTTGCATAAGCATCAAAAAGCTCCTTAGCTTAGTTTAGGATCTAAGCTATGATGAAACTTTTCTCTCTCGCTATCTTCTTCACACTTTTAAGTGTAAGCTTAGGAGAGCTTGTCTTTGCTGGCTATTCAAAATGGATTTTAAATTAATCCCATGAAATGATCATAAATGCTCAGTTGCTATAGAGAAAAAAAATCACAAGCCTTCCCATTCAAACCACGTTTGCGGATATCCTTTCCCCAGCACCACAGAAATTGTTTTGATTGTATTTTTTCTCTTTAAAAAAATAAACTTCCTTTTTCCCTTAAAATAGAAGAAATTACATTAATCATGGAAAGTTTGGAAAATGTGGAAAAAAATAGTCGCAGCTCTATTAACAAGGGATAATCTTTGTTAACATTTTGGTATTTTCCTTCAATTCTTTCACAATGCTTTTAAATTGCTTTAAGTTGATCCATTACACATGTACATTTTTCATTTTACATTACAACCTGGATGTTTATCTGTGTTATTTCATAGTCTCTCTAAATTGCTATTTCTATTTAAAAATATTTCATTATAAGGATGAAGCATAAGTTAACTGTTCTTCACTTGTTATACTTTTCATTTATTTCCAACTTTAATATTATACATAATATTGTAATGACTATCTTTGAACATAAAGCTTTTTCAGGTATTTGCCTTTTTTTGAGGTTAGATTATGAATTAGCCAAAGGGTAATTTTACCTCTATGATATATACTGCTGAATTGCTGTCCAAACAGTTGGTATCGGGTTATATTCCTATAAACAGGGTATAAAAATGCCTTTTTGTTGTGCTCTTACCAGTATTCTTTTTGTAAAATCACTAATTTAAAAAGCAAAAAAAACAAAAAACAAACAAAAAAAGGCTTCCCTGGTGGCGCAGTGGTTGAGAGTCCGCCTGCCGATGCAGGGGACACAGGTTCATGCCCCGGTCCGGGAAGATCCCACATGCCGCAGAGCGGCTAGGCCCGTGAGCCATGGCCGCTGAGCCTGCGCGTCCGGAGCCTGTGCTCCGCAACGGGAGAGGCCACAACAGTGAGAGGCCCGTGTACCACAGAACAAACAAACAAACAAAAAAAACAAAAAGAAACCAAAAAAAAAGTTATTTCATTATCTTGAATTACATGTATTTGATTGCTACTGAGATTTAACACTTTAACCTTTTTTGCAAATTATATATTGTGGTCCTTTGCTCATTTATTTATTGCAGTCCTAGGACTTCTTTCTTACTGATTTGTTTGAATGCTTTATGTATTAAGGATATTATTGGCTATAATTTCATTGGAATTCTTTCGTGTATTTTGAATTAAGTTCTGTGATTTCACTATCTGTCCTTCTTAATCCTCAGTCTTCCTGCTAACATTTCAAAGGATGGCTTTGGATATCACCTAATAAAAATGAATTAGGAGAATTAAAGAAAAAGATGTCAGGATAGTTAAATCCAAAATGTAATTCTATCTCTAACATTATAAATTCAATATTGCGCAACACATACCAAAATTCCTTCCGAAGTCTGAGTGATAAAGACAGGTGCATATATCCTAGATAACAGTGATAATGATCATCAACAAAATAACATAATAGTATCTCACAGAGTGATAAGATTTAAGGGAGATGCTCCATGAATGTCCCCTCTAACAATGAGAATTATTTTCCCCCCCTTGGTTTGGCATAGTGAGGAATAAAGGCCCCTACCAAGCAGAAGTTGTCAGTATGTATCCAGGCTTATCTCAGGTCCTTACCAAATCCTTTAGTCATCAAATTCACTTGGCAAAGCATGTAGATGACTGCAGATTGAGTTATGTAGCCCAGGCCACCAGGGATATGAAAGAGAGGTAACCCAACAGTGGGAATCTAGTGATGGGGCCTCAAAGTGCAGCAAAGCTGGTTACTGCTGAAGAAGAGGCCAAGGCTCTCAGCCTTCAAGAGGAGTATATAGGTGTGTATAAGTATATATAGTGGGTAGAGTCCCAGGAAGTAAAGTCAAAGAATTGCAGACCAATTATATTCATCTAAAACAAAAACTTCAGGTTAATAACAACTAAACTGCATACAGTGCTCTGAGGTGGTTCAAAAGGTTTTAACATTAGTTTTCTCAGTTGATCCTTCCAAAAACTTGGTGCCTATGATTATATTAATTTTCCTGATACAATAGCTAAGATAAGAGAATTTCATTGAGGTGTCCACAATCATAGAGCTTTTAGCTTGCAGAACAGGGAATCAACGTCAGACCTGTAAACTATAAGACCAGTCAATTCTTAGGCTCATTAATGATTCCTAGCCTTGCTGGTCTTCTGTGGCTGCCTCTCTTACAACCTGAATGGAAAACTCAACTTGTTTTCTCATCCAAACCTTATAAAACTCAGAAGTAGAACCAGCATCTGCTTTCAAGAGAAAGATAAGGGAGTAGAGAGGAAATGCCTCTCTGTTAGAATCTACTGGGCAGTTTGGGAAGGCTTTCAAGTTCTGGCAACAGAAAATTCTTAGGGCTCAACAAAAGGCAAGTAATTTGTATTCCTCACGAGCCTAAAGGGTTCCCCAGAAATACATATGATAGGGGTAACTAGACCGGCTAGGACAGTACTTATGACTATGTAGCCTGGATGATCTTGGCCACATGTGGATCTGAAAAAATGAACTATTATAAAACAACCAATCACTTGTCCAGGGATCAGAATTCCATCAATGTCAACGTTTTAGAATACAACCCCACAGGAGAAAGGCTGCTGAGAAAGACAGCCCATAGTTTTCCTAAAGGCTCATATTTTCCATAAAAGAATCTGGGCTTAGAATTAGACTGACTTTGTTAAAATCCAGGTTGCACCACTGACCGTACTAGCTAAAGCTGCATGACTGTGGGCAAGTGACTCAGCTTCTCTAACTATTGCCTCAGGGTCCTCATCTGGAGAATGAAGATGATACAGTAGTACTAGCCTCATGTGGATATTGTGAAGATCATATGAGAAAAATCTTACAAAAGTGTCCCATAAATAGTAAACTTTCTATAAATATAAGCTATTGTTATTCTAGTATGATTATGTGCTGCTTTAAAGCCAATCCTTTATTCCATAGACTATTCTTATTTATTACCTATTGAAAGTTTCTTAATAAATATAGTTTTTGGGTTGTCCAATAAACAGCAAAGAACAGCAGGAAAGTAAAATGAGCTGGAGGACAGTACAATGAGTACATGACGGCAAGCAAACAACTAAATATAGATGAAAGCTTTATCATAAGACAATGCAAGAATATACCTCTAGTAACAAGGAAGGCTTCAGAATTATCTCACATCTCCCCATTCAAAAAAGCAAACATTTTGCCCTTGATGTTCTTTAGCTTCATTATAATGTAAACATAAGAAGTTTTTAAAATGTAATATTGCTTGGCATTCTTTGAACTTTTGTGAATATGAATACTCATGTCTTGCCTTATTTCTGGAAAATATTCAGCAATTTTCTCTCTGTTCTCTCCTACTGGGAGGATTTGTTATATTTCAAAATCTTTAATATTTTCAATTCTAATTTTCTTTCTTTTATGCAATTTGGTAATTTTCTAATTTACGTGTTCCAATTCATAAAGTCTCTCTCTGACAGCATTCTCTCTTTGACTATTTATTCCTTCTGTTGAGATTTTTTAAAGAAAAACTCTGAATGACTATACATTTTTATTTCCAATAATTATAATTGGCTCTGTTTTGTGTCTGGACATTCTAGTTTCATCCTAGTTTCTACCATTTAGTTGTTATTTCATTAACTCTTGTTCTTTTTTTTAATGGATGATATTCATTCTTTAATTTTTTGAAGATTTTAGACACACTTGTTTCTTATCTTCAAGTCTTTCCACCATAATCATGCCACCCTATGATGACTGGGGTAGCACAGCATGCTGTACATGGATATAAACTCAGGTTGCTAGACAATCTAAGGGAATGTACGATTGAGGGAATGGCATAAGCAGACAAATGGAGGTGATGGAGATTATGTGAGAAAGCCACCATATAATTTCCATTTTTCTTAAGCTAGATTTTAAAATATTGAGAGAAAAGTGTTGAATACACTTTTAAGAAATACAATAGCTAAGACATATGATAAATCACCTGCTTTACAAATTCAAAAAGCTAACTTTCCTGAGGTAGTATTCATTGTTCATTGCCTAGCCAGAGCTTAAGACTTAACCATTGCTCTCAATAACTGTGGGTCGAACAGATGCATGAAGAGTAGATGGATGAATAGTAAGTAATGATGAATCCCACAAATGGAAAGGCTCAGTCAAGTGAAATGATCATTAATACCATAACTCTTCAATTACAAGAGCATATTTTTTAACATTTAAATTTTGGGAATTAGAATTATGATCAAGGTATACATTCACTGAGAAGGCTTTATTTTTCCTCATGAAAATCTCTTACAGCAAAAGATGCGTCTTTCAACTAGTGTTGTTTCGAGTTAAATAGAATATTTTAATACCATAATTATAAAAAGGCATTATACACCTGCATGAAAAGAAAATGATAGCAACAATTTGGAAATTTCTAATTAAATGGGAACAACAGAGACCAATCCGTAACTGAAAAGGATAGGCTACATTATATATAAAGTCAGCAAAAATATGAGCTTGTTCCAAACCAGAGGAAAATTAAATTATATGTCTTTAACTCTCTGGAGGAAAATAACCTTTTCCTAGCTCCCTAGGGTCTGTCCATACGAGCAACTTTAACTCTTCTAGCTAACGTGAGCTTTCTAGTAAAAGAGTGGAACCACGTTTATGAGTTTAAGAGGAACTTAATTGGTAGAGAAAAAACTAAAAGGGGATTTCTGAATGCTCTTGATCAAAACTGAGGTATCTCTGGGAGAAACTTTTCCCTTGAGGCTAAGAAAACATTTGAAGAGACTTTCCAAACAGAAGATCTCAGATAAAAGGCAGCAGTCCTGAATAATGACGCAGCCATAAATTCTGATTCTCTTATGCCCTAACAAGACTGGAGGTGAGTGACGGGAGACCTGGGACCTTTAAAAAACAAGGCCATTGGCTCCTCCTGGTAGAATATTTCCAGATGCTTAGTCTACCTTATTCCACTAGTAGCAAACTAACTGCTTTACTCTAGTCAATAAACCAACTAAGGCTCTGGGGGAAAATATTAAAGTCTTTGAAAAGAATTATCATTCAGTAAACCTCATCCAATGTTATGACTTAATGATTTAATAATTATTCTTTGCAAAAAGCTGGAAACATGGGCATGAAAAATAATGGTCAAAAAGATAAACTGCAAAATAAGCATAAGCAACTGGTTGAAAAGAGGAAACAAAGAGTAGATTGTGAAGGAATTAAATAATGTGATACTAAAAAATTGAGAACTCTATTCATAAATATACTAGGTATGGATACTTGTTTGAACTCTAAGATATATATCCCAAAAGACTCATAAGATCAAATTAAATTCTAACTTAAATTTGTTAGGATAAGACAGATTTTATGCCTTGTCTACAGGTATCACCCTGTGAAAATAAAAACTGAACCTGGGAACTTAGTAAGTAGAGAATCACGGAGTAATAAACACTTTGAGATGGAAAGAACTTTGAAGGTCATGTAATTTAAAACATTTCCTGGTCTGCAAATCCTTTGTGTAGCTCTGGGACCAAATGATCCCATAGGCCCTGTTTTTAAAGAGGCCCCAGCCACCAGCTGACCCTTTCTTTTCTTCAAAGTCAAGTGACCTGAAGCAAAGATTAATGCATCATTACCTCCACATCCTCTTCTCATTCTCACCTCTACTCTTTGTGATCAGACTTCCACTTTCCCTACTCCATTGAATTTATTTTTTCTAAAATCACCAATAGCCCCCACTTTCTGGATTCATGGAACTCATTTCTGTTCTTATCTTCTTGAGTTGCGCTTGGCACTTAACACTGTCACCCACGCTGCTCTTCCTTCACACCTCTCGCTGGTTCTCTTCTACATATCTGGCTGTATTCCTTCTTGTCTTTTTCAAGGGCTTTTATCCTCTGACCTTCAAATACTGGCCTACCCTAGATACCAAGTAATGGCCCTTTCTTTTCTCATTCTGAATACTCTATTTGATCTCCCATATTTCCCTGGTTCCAACCACTATCTAAGATCCTAAAAACTCACAAATCTAGATTTCAACTCAGAACTCTATCTGAGCCCCAGATTTAGATATTCAGCTGCCTATTAGACACTGTTATTTGGATACCCCACAGGCCCCTCAAACTCAACATAATCAAACTGAATGTATTATTTCCCCCCCACTTAAATTGGCTTTTCCTGTATTTACACTTTTAGTAATTTATCCAAACTGTATGCATTATTTCCCCCACATAAATCAGCTTCCCCTGCATTTACTATTCTTAAGCGCTTGTTCATTTATTTATTTATTTTTATATTCCACATATAAGAGAGGTTATGGTATTTATCTTTCTTTGTCTGACTTATTTCACTTAGCATAATGCCCTCAAGGTCCATCCATGTTGCTGCAAATAGCAAGATTTCATTCTATTTTATGACTGGATAGTATTCCACTGCGTGTGTGTGTGTGTGTGTGTGTGTGTGTGTGTGTGACAGTTTCTTTATTCATACATCAGTGAACACTTAGGTTGTTTCCATATATTGGCAATTGTAAATAAAGCTGTGATGGACAGGGGGTGCATATATATTTTCAAGTTAGTGTTTTTTTTCATTGTCTTTGGATAAATACCCAGAAGTGGAACTGCTGGATCATATGGCAGTTCTAGTTTTAATTTTTTGCAGAACCTCCATACCATTTTCCATAGTGGCTTGTACCAATTTACATTACCACAGCAGTGCATGAGGGTTTCCTTTTCTCCACATCCTTGCCAACACTTGTCATTTCTAGTCTTTTTGATAATAGCCATTCTAATAGGTGTGAGGTGATATCTCATTGGAGTTTTGATTTGTATTTCCTTGATGATTAACAGTGTAGAGTATCTTTTCATGTACCTGTTGGCAACCTGTATGTCTTCTTCACAAAAAAAGTCTATTCAGATTTTCTGCCCATTTTTTAATTGGATTGTTCGCTTTTCTGCTATTGAGCTGTATGAGTGCTTTATATATTTTGGATATTAGCCCCCTATCAGATATATGATTTACAAATATTTTCACCCATTCAGTAGGCTGCCTTTTCATTTTGTTGATGGTTTCCTTTGCTGTGCAGAAGCTTTTTAGTTTGGTATAGTCCCACTTGTTTATTTTTGCTTTTGTTGCTTTTGCTTTTGGTGTCAGATTCCAAAAATGGTTGC
The DNA here is from genome assembly GCF_963455315.2 of Globicephala melas. Taxonomy (NCBI): domain Eukaryota; kingdom Metazoa; phylum Chordata; class Mammalia; order Artiodactyla; family Delphinidae; genus Globicephala; species Globicephala melas. The sequence goes on along the minus strand of NC_083330.1, from coordinate 40,952,170 downwards.
CAAGACGTATGTCAAGAAGCTTACCACTTATGTTTTCTTCTAGGAGTTTTATGGTTTCAGAGCTTATATTCAAGTCTTTAATCCATTTCAAGCAATTTCTGTGTATGTAAGCATAAGATAGTGGTCCAGTATTATTCTTTTTCATTTGGCTGTTCAGTTTTCCTATTAAAGAAACTGTCCTTTCTCCATTGTATATTCTTGGCACGTGTGTCGTAAATTAATTGACTCTATATGTGTGGGTTTATTTCTGAGCTCTCTGTTCTGTTCCATTGATCTATGTGCCTGTTTTTATGCCAAAACCAAACTGTTTTGATTATTATAGCTTTGTAATATAGTTTGAAATCAGAGCTCATGATGCCACCAACTTTGTTCTTTCTTAAGATTGCTTTGGCTATTTGGGGTCTTTTTGTGGTTTCATACAAATTTTAGAATTGTTTGTTCTATTTCTGTGAAAAATGCCATTGGAATTTTGATAGGGATTGCATTGAATCTGTAGATTGCTTTGGGTAGTATGGACATTTTAACAATATTAATTCCAATTCTTGAGCATGGAATATCTTTCCATTTACTTGTGTCTTGTTCAATTTCTTTCATTAATGTCTTGTAATTTTTGATATACAGGTCTTTCATTTCATTGGTTAAATTTATTCCTAGGTACTTTATTCTTGATGCAATTGTAAATGGAACTGTTTTCCTAGCTTCTCTTTCTGATAGTTCATTATTAGTATATAAAAATGCAACAGATTTTTGAGTATTGATTTTGTATTCCACAACTTTATTGAGTTTGTTTATTAGTTCTAACAGGTTTTTTTTGGATGGATTCTTTAGGGTTTCCACATATAATATCATGTCATCTGCAAATAGTGACAGTTTTACTTCTTCCTTTTCAATTTGGATATCGTTTTTGTTTGTTTGTTTGTTTTTCTTGTCTGCTGTGGCTGGGGCTTCCAATAAAAGTAAAATTTTCAATAGAAGTGATGAGAGTGAACATCTTTGTCTTGTACCTGATCTTCGGCCTTTATTATGTTGAAGTATGTTCCCTTTATATCCCCTTTGTTGAAATTTTTTTTTTTTTTTTTGCGGTAGGCGGAGCTCTCACTGTTGTGGCCTCTCCCATTGCGGAGCACAGGCTCCGGACATGCAGGCTCAGCGGCCATGGCTCCCGGGCCCAGCCGCTCCACGGCATGTGGGATCTTCCCGGACCGGGGCACGAACCCGTGTCCCCTGCATAGGCAGGTGGACTCTCAACCACTGTGCCACCAAGGAAGCCCTGTTGAAAATTTTTATCACAAATAGACGTTAACTTTTGTTAAATGCTTTTTATGCATCTATTGAGTTGCTCATGTGACTTCTATCCTTCAGTTTGTTAATGTGGTCGATCACCTGGAATGATTTCTGGATGTTGACCCATCCTTACATCCCTGAAATAAATCCACTTGATCATATTGTATGATCCTTTTAGTGTATTGTTGAATTTGGTTTGTGAATATTTTGTTGAGGATTTTTGCATCTGTGTTCATCAGGGATATTGAACTGTAATTTTCTCGTGAAATCTTTGGTTTTGCTATCAGGGCAATGTTGGCCTCATAAAATGAGTTTGGAAGAGTTCCCTCCTGTTTTATTTTTTGGAAAACTTTGAGAAGGATTGGTATTAATTCTTCTTTGAATGTTTGGTAGAATTCACCAGTGAGGCCATCTGATCCTGGACTTTTGTTTGTTGGGGGATTAGGTTGTTGCAGGTTGATTAGTGATTCAGTCTCCTTACTAGTAATTGATCTGCTTAGATTTTCTATTTCATCATGATTCAGTCTTGGTAGGTTGTACATTTCTAGATTTTTATCCATTTTTTCTAGGTTTCCAATTTGTTGGTGTATAATTGTTCATATTAGTCTGTAATGATCCTTTGTATTTCTGTAGTATTAGTTGTAACATCTCCTCTTTCATTTCATTTATTTATTTGAGTCCTCTCTCTTTTTTTCTTGGTGAGTCTAGCTAAAGGTTTGTTAAATAAAAATGAAAATGCAACATACCAAAATTTATGGGATGCTACAAAAGCCATTCTAAGGGGGAAGTTCATAGCAATAAATGCTTACCTCAAGAAACAAGAAAAGTCTCAGATAAAGAACCTAACTTTATATCTTAAGGAACTATAAGAAGAAGAACAAATGAATCCCAAAGTTAGTATAAGGAAGGAAATAACAAATGTTAGAGCAGAAAAAAATGAAATAGAGACTAAAAAGACATTAGAAAAGATCAGGAAACTAAGAACTGGTTCTTTGCATTTACTATGTTACACAACGATCCATCCAGACACCAAAGTCAGAAGCCTGTGAGTTTCTTAGATACTTCTCTCATATTCGGTCATTACAAAAGAAAACCTCCTCATTCTCCTCCTCCTCCTTCTTCTTCTTCATTATTGTGATCATAACAAATATTTATTGAGTGTTTACTGTATGATAAGCACTCTTATAAGCTTTAAAAGTTATCTCATTTAATTTTCACGACAATTATTATTAACCCCATTTTACAGATTAGTCAACTGAGGCAGAGATTAGTTGGTAACTTCCCAAGTTAACATAGCTAATAAGTGGTGGACTTGGTTTTCAAATACAAATAGTCTGACTCAAGAGTGTAAGGGTCTTAACCACTATGCAGATTAGTTATCAAGACTGTACAGTTTAATTCCTTAACCTCTTTCGAATATGTCTACTCTGCTCCATCCTTAGAGTAGTGCCCTGTTTACACCCTTATCATTCACTAAACCAGATTCTAAATTCCATGAAGGTCAGGATCATGTGTGCCTTTGTTTATCAATGTCCCCAGTGCTTAGCACGATGATTAGCACTTAGTATATCTTTAGTGTCTGCAGAGGAAACAAGTGAAATATTTTTATCATGTTAATAATAGGACGATGGCCATATACTTGAGTGTCCAAACTGGGAAAGTTTTGTGATTGAAACAGGGCACTATCAATAATTACTGTGGGTCAACAGGAATAGGTTGGTACTGTTCCAGATAAACTGAGACATATCGTCACCCTAATAATTGGGCTACTTATGTATGCCAAATTGTTTTTTGCAACTCAACACCATTTTCTCCTTCTTCACCCTCCCTGGTATTATAGGGATTAGAAGTCCAGGAACTACATTTCCAGGAACGTATGTCACCAGGGTTATGAGATGAGATGAAAACAATGACCTTCATTTGTGTGAGATTTCACAGACAAAAGAAAAATAGAAACCACTATTACTCCTTTGAGGGGGATAGCCACTTGGGCCTTGATAGATAGCATATGTGAGCTTTTGCCAACAGCTTCCAAGCATCTTCCTACAAATCACTCATTTCGATGCAGTGGAGAACTGAAATCATTGGTGAAAGTTTCCTGTAGTTCCTGTGCTTCAAGATTTTCTGAATACTAGTAGCTGCATTTCTGATATTCCCTCTCCCAGGCCTTCCAATACTTTTATAAATCCCTTTATTTGTAAGGCAATCAACCCTAGCTGCCTCAACAGACAGCCAAAACTCTCAAATCTCTATGTGTTAGTCCAGTAAATGTTGACTTTTGCTCATGCAAAGTCCAAATACAGGTTGATGAGAGCTCTCTTCTATCTGGTGATTCAGACAACCAGATTCTCCCACCTTTTTATTTCCATCTTCTTATATAGCTTCCAGGGTTGCTCCCAGGGGCAGTAAGGGTTAGAAGAGGCATACAAGCTCTTAACCATTTTAGCCCTGGGAAATTAATTCACTCTCCTCCACAGTCCTTTGGCCAGGACCATCATAAGTTCCCAACCTCATAGCAAGAGAGGATGAGAGAACAATACAATGTTTGGTAAGCATTAACTCTTTCTTTCATAGGCTTGAATTCCCTAAATTAAATCCCTTCCTGCTTGAAATATCTGAGGTGGTTTCTGCTCTTCTTATGGATACACTATGAAATAATACATAAAAGTGTAGAACCTAAATATATTAATTTTATGAAGAGGCACTAATCATTAGTTTCCACACCTAAATGTGTAATTATTGGTTTTGCTGTGTATGTATACAAGCATATTATCTTACATAAAATTTTATATACATGCTTATGGCTTGGCTCATATACCTACTGATAGATATTATTTGAATTAATAGATTCAACAGTAAAGACTAAATTGGCATTAATGTCTTAAATGAAGAGAACAAAACTTTGTTGATATGTAACTTATTTATACATATATCTACCATTCCTTTGAATTAAAATGATCTATTTTAGTGAATAATAATGCTTTTGAAATTTATAAAGGACTGCATCTGCTGTACCTGTAAAGACCAGGGCTCATATCATTATTTTCTTATACCAACATGCCTGATGATGCATAAGTTTGTACTGAAGTGAGCAAAAGTGGTTGTGAAACAGGACATTGACTCCTGAATTTCGTAATCATATTTTCCTAGAAAACTATTAGCTTCTGTTTGACTCTTATCAAGAAACGAATAATACATACACAGACTGACTCATGCAACACAATACCTTAAAACACTTGTCTTATTGTGATTATAGGTGTAGATGCATACACTGTGCTAAATGTTCATTCTTTCCATTTGAAGGTGACGTTCAATGGACAGGCCCTTGTTTCCATCTCAGTGACTATGGTGAAGATGGGTTAATTTCCAGGGATGATGTATAGTCAATGCAGGTGGCGGAGCTTACCCCACAGGCAACATTCAATTCCTGCCTGAATGGAGAGATTCATCACTGTATTCTGCCTACTTGTGTCTCTGTCAACAAATGAAGGTCATGTTACTCCCTCTAATTTGTGTTAACAGGAAATGTGGGTACAACAAGCAATCTGAAAGATAAATATGAATTGAGAATAAGCACTTCAGGTGAGCCATTCCAGGACTGATGTTTAATTCTGCCACTTTTCATTCAGGTTAATTTATGGAAAAGAAAATGAAGGGAAAGACGTGAGTGGAAACTCACCTTTACCAAATACTTACTCTGGGCCAGATTCTGTGCCCAATATTTTCAGACATATTTCCTTACTGATTCATCACAACATCCCTTGTAGAAGATATGACTGTTGTCTTTATTTTATAATACGGAGGCCTGACTGTGTCACTTACTGTCTCAAAAATTTTGAGCACAGCTTCTTGTCTCTCTCAGCCTCAGTTTCCTCATCTGCTAACACCTACCCTATATCTAGGCATTCCTCACACTTGGAATTATTTCTTTAACATGTCCCTTCCTTACTAGACAATCAGCTACATGAAGCTTTCAAATGCACACCTGTCTGATGCCAAAGGCCTGCTTTCTGCCAGGCCTCAGAGCCCACCTGTAGGAGGGGCTTTGAAATAAGAGCTCGCTTGGACAAGCTAGAGCCTCCCCAGGCACGTGTGCACCCTCAGGCAGAAGCTGCATTTTGTACAGCACTATGAGAAGCTTATCTCTGCCACTAAAAATACTCACACATCAAAGACCAAAGAAGAAAAACAGCAGAAGAAAAGTGGCTACTGCTGATAAGCAGAGAGGGTCATCCCCCCGTTGATGATCGCTGGCACCCACGCATCAAGGGACCTACAACAAACCTGAGTGAAAGTCAAATGCCTCTAGTCTGTGTGCCAGGAACTGAGACTAGGGAAGAATCTACCAAGAAATATCATGAACTTTCGAAGGTCCTCACTTACAACCAAGGGTAGTAGTCGGTCTGTTGATCTGCTGTGAGTCTTGTGCCTTCTCAGTCATTGAGAGTGGAAAGTGGGAACCCAAACTAAAAACTACCACTCTCTACAGAGCCAGGACAAGAACCTCAAAGATAACAAGAATCACAGGAACAGCCTATAATTGCTTTAAACTTTTCCCTGTCACTTCATCAACCAACCAATGACTATAGTACATACCCCACTATGGACCAAGTTCTGGAGATAGAGCAGTAAACAAGATACATATAGACCTTGCCCATGTATAGCTGATAATCTGGCAGTGAAGGAAATGTTAAGAAATCATTGTATGTGTGGACCATGTCTAGACCTAGGGCAGGATTCTTACTCATATTTAACAGACAAGAAGACCGAAGCTGGGACTTGTAAGAGGCTTTGAATACCGTTTTTAAACCAGTAAGTGGCACAGTCAGGCCTCAAACGTAGGCCTTTACATTTGTCATCCAGGGCTCTTTCCATATTGCTATACTGCCTGGCTGCCTGCCTCTAAGGACCACTTGCTATCAAGACACCCTGCTTTGAGTCTACTGAAAGCTGAATATGGTGAATGCAAACTAGAACAAGAAAAGAGTAAACAGATTACAGGTGATTCTGGAGCTGACCTCGAGTCCTCCCCTTTCTTGGTTTTAAACCACAGGGCTCTTGTTTTAGGAGGGGTTTTAAAAAGGAGGTAGAAAGCATGTCTCTGAATTGCACTATGATTCACAGAACTTCTGCTTAGGCTAACTATGGTCTTTATTAATTTCCACGAAAAAAATCTTTCTATCATCAGGACACCTGTGACTTTCCTAGGGCTCACCTGTCCCCCAGTCAGTAGATGTCTATGTTGAGCATTTACCGTAATACCCATCCTGCAGTTTCCATCCCTCCTCAAAGAGGAGCTTTAGGTGAAACTGTGAACCTCACAACTATACTATTGGCAAGGCCTTTGGGAGACATCCATCTCAACAATAAGAATTAGCTCTTTTTGGAACCATCTCTGGAGAAAAGGGACAACTAAAAATGGTTGTTGAGACAGGTGCTGGAAATGTTTGACCAGTGGAGACTGATTCTGAAGAGGACCTAAACATGAGTGCACTTGAGTTCTGCGTGGCCGTGCTTCTTCCTTCTCCTACCTGTCCGACAGGAGACTGACTATTCAATACGCCAGCTAACAGGCCGGGAGTCTGCCGTGTTCTCAGCCTGGCGGTAGGTGCTGGGGGGACTACTGTGCAGAAGACAAAAACTTAGACATTGGAGGATGTGGTCTGATTAGGAAATTGAGATCAAACATGAAACAGAGAATAAAAATGGGCCGAAGGAGACCAGAGAGAGGAGAGGTTAATTTGGGCGCGAAGAACTGTGGAACCTTCGCTTCAGACGGGATTGACTACGTGTTACGGGATGTGGTGAGTTTGACAAGATGAGCTGGAAGAGAAGGGCAGGCTGAGCAGGGCACATGGTGTCAGCAAAGGTGCAGGGGTGGGAGCGAGGAGGGTTTGTGGAGGACGCAGTGGCCCATCTGCAAAGTAGAAGATGTGTCTTGGAGAGCAATGGGATTCAGTTGGTGGGTATACTACAGCCCACCCAGGGCCACAAGTCAGAAAACCTGGCTTGGGACACAAACCATGGTCTGGGTCGTGGCACAAGCCACATTCTCTCTGGGCTTCCCGTGAACAATCAGATTGTTCCACTGGATGAAGATCCCCTTCCAGCTCTAGCAACTATGATCCTTTGATTTTCAAAGCTATGGGGGTCCTACTTCCGGCTAAAGGTCCAATGGGAGACAGAAAACCAAGGTCACAAAGAACAAACAGGAAAATGTCTTATTATTTTTTCTAGCACAGTTGAGACCCCCTGGAATTCCTTAAGCCAGAAGGAGGGAGTCTGGGTGGTTCCACATGGAGATGCTGAGGCTCACTATTCCTTTCCTCCCAGGACCCACTGTCCAGGGGTGGTGGGGTTTGCGGAAATCCAGCTCACATGCTCATTTCTTTTCTCTTCTGCTGCACATGCTTTTGATAGTAAGACATGCTTCACCAGGCACATCCTATAAAACTGGTCACGCACATTTCTTTCTTCAGAATCATTTCCTCTTGAAAGTGCTTCCTCACAAACAAGTTATTCAATGGCCACCGTGGCAGTTTTCATTTAGTGCCTCAGAACTAGGGCCTGCAGAGGGCCTGCCTTCTGGATGCAGGGCACACAGGGACCAATGACAGGAATCACCTCTGCCGCCTGGCCGCAGAGAGGAGTCGTCGTGCGGGGAGCACGGCGAGGGTCTGTCTCTCGCAGATGGAATTCACACAGCAGATAATCTTGTCTTCGTCTCAGCACAGCCAGGGAAAACATGACATCTTAAATAGGCTCCTATATAAACCAAGGAATGTGCAAACAAACTATTTTGATCTAGATGTATTTCCCTCAAAGAGAATAAATACATAAGAAAATCCATTTTTGAAGACCAAATAAAAATAAGCACATATACACACACTCATCAAGGGAAATCTTCTAAGACTTTGATTTTATTACCACTATGCAGCATCCTCAGTTCATATTTAACTGAAGGAGGAGGCATTTCTGTTTGATCATTTTTATCTCCCCCCCTTAGCAAGTAACTGCTTTTTGACTTGCTAGCTGTTCTTAACAAGAAGCAGAATGACCAACGTTTCCCTTTCCTTGTGATGTCTTATAAGATTTCAAATGCTAATATTACTACTTCCACCACTGAGTCACATGAGATAAATCTTCCCAAGTTTGTGAGGTCAACAACCAAGGTTTCATCAAAGCTGGAAAGCAGCATCTGTACTTGGATGTTTCTCACGGTTTCAAGCAGTAAATTACGGGGAAAGAGAAATAAAAAGGCATTTACTGAAATTAAATCATCCGCTCACAAATAGTACATTTTTTCCCAGTCCGAAAGATTTGAAAAGAAAACAAAAACCCTGGATGTGTATGCAGCAGAAAGGGGCAAATGCTGATCAGTCTTAAGTAATATATATAACAAAATTTTAGAAACAGGACTTATGTAGAGTAGGAGGTATAAGATTTATTTTACAAAGTGAATGTAATGAAGTTAATATCACTGAGGAAAGATAAAAGATTATTTCTCTTCTCTAGCCATCTTTCAGTCAATGAAGGGGAAAAAAAGAGTATGTAAAAACTGCATCTGAACATGAAATTTCAGGACAGCTAAACATAACAAAACTACCCCGCAACTGAACTAGTGAACAGCAACCAGGGCCAAAAACAACAACAACAAAAGGTCTGAATCTCTTGGATGTAGATCAACTCATCTCACACATTTCTGAATCTAAAACAAACTCTACATAGTTGCTGACAGACAGTGTGCAAAGAAATATTACTTCAGAGATGATCACAGCAATTCACAATGACAGGACAACTCCCATCATGGGAATTCACTTCATGTCATTACTTTTTATAGCACTTGGAGAATTACGAAGAATCTGCCACTGTGACCACAACTAATCTCACCACTTGAAAAAATTATTCAATAAAATCTATCTTCTTCCATAAGGGGAAATAAAGGTCACTTTAAACATGTGTAGAGCAAAAAGGACTGAACGTGGCCCACGTTAAAAGAAGTTTTCTAAGTTAATATTAGGAAGGACAAAAGAAAAATGATTAAACGATTCAACAAAGACCAACTGATAAACAAAAGGCTAAAATCCAGAGACAGTGTAATGATGGCGCCCAGATCAAACAGATGCGGATGTGGCCTTCCCACCTGACTTCATGATATGTACCCCAAACTCATTCCTTCACGCTGTGGGGCCTCCCCAGGCCAGGCTACATTTTTACTGGGTTGCACCTCTGGCTTCTTTCTCTCTTCTTTCTTTCCCCTTTAGCCATAGTTGGCTTCCTTGCCAGTCTTGTGTTTCTGAAAGAGACCCAGGGCCTCTGTGGATTGACTCCTCTACTCCCCAAGCAACTTTTCCTCTGAACTTCTCACTTTCCTGGCCCAAAGTATTGGAGTGGGGTCAGTTCTGCTAAATCTGACAGACACTATTATTATTATTATTTTTTTTTCTGTGGTACATGGACCTCTCACTGCTGTGGCCTCTCCTGTTGCGGAGCACAGGCTCCGGACGCACAGGCTCAGCAGCCATGGCTCATGGGCCCAGCCGCTCCGCGGCATGTGGGATCCTCCCGGACCGGGGCACGAACCCGTGTCCCCTGCATCAGAAGGCGGACTCTCAACCACTGCGCCACCAGGGAAGCCCCAAACACTATTATTGATATTATCTTCTGTTGGGGGCGGAACATGCAAAGATGAAAAGGCATGCTTAAGGAGCTCAAGTCTTACAGTGGAAACATGGGGTACACATAACATATTGGAGATGGGGTGAAGGAGGAGAGGTGAAATAGTATGGCAGATTTAGGGACCTGCAGTAGATGTCGCATAAAATACCCTTGAAGATACACAGCAGGCAGCAGCCCCCATGGAGGGGCTTGGAGGACGCACATGTTCCCACTTCCCACATGACTCCTACCTGTGCCCGCTCAGGGACCTACACCGACTCCTTCCAGGCCACTGACCAACAGCGACCAACATCACTCTCCATTTCATTCTCTTTATCCATATTCCCCAGATTTAAATGTATAGGCTTAAGTGTCCTCACTAATATATCTATCCCTCACTGAATGACCTTTCTTCACTATGAAATAAAGAACGGCACATAGAAGCAAATCAGGTAAATTACAAGGCCAGAAGTGTGATTCAAAAGTTTGGATAGGGCTTCCCTGGTGGCGCAGTGGTTGAGAATCCGCCCGCCAATGCAGGGGACACGGGTTCGAGCCCTGGTCCGGGAAGATCCCACATGCCGCGGAGCAACTGGGCCCGTGAGCCACAACTACTGAGCCTGCGCGTCTGGAGCCTGTGCTCCGCAGCAAGAGAGACCGCGATAGTGAGAGGCCCACGCACCGCGATTAAGAGTGGCCCCCGCTTGCCGCAACTAGAGAAAGCCCTCGCACAGAAACGAAGACCCAACACAGCCAAAAATAAATACATAAATAAATACATAAATAAATAAAAATTTGGATAATAGAACTGTATTGTTTATCCCTCTAGCAAGTCCATTTTAAAAATATGCTCTAAGTACAGAAAGCAACAGAGAAATGGCGCCTGCTCCTGGTGGCTTCCTGATTCACCTTCCCACTGTCTCCTCAGGCTCTCCAGTGACTAGTGTTTCGCCCACTGTCCTTCAGGGACAGGCCAGCTTCTGCGTAAGCTCGGCTGTGAATGTCATGAGTGGCTTAGATTTGGAATTAGGGATTTGTTTCTTCTTCAGTGATGGTCGTTGGGGGTTGGGAGATGGGGGATGCAGGAGACCTGCTTAATAATTGCCAGGAAAAATCAGTATAGATTTTTCTAAGGCACTATTCTGAAAGAATAAATAGACAAAAACCCACAGTGAAAATCTTTAAGTGAGGGCTGATTACGTAAGTTGCATTTACGAAAGCTGGCAGAATCACTGATAAGAACACACTTGCTTCAATGGCCCAGGACTTTATAATCTGATATGAAAGTTGGGGTCATTTTTTCAAGGGTGGCAATGAGATGATTTTGTGTGATAATCTTCCTGCTAGTCCAAATAACATCCTCTGAAAACTAATATACACCTGTGCTTAGACCACTTAGGAGCTGCATCTTCAACCTCTGTAGATGCTGTGAACTGGGTGAAGGAGGGGATTAGCAGTGACTGCAGAGGCAGTTTCGGGACCAGCCAGTAGTAGCTAAACCTTGAGAGAGAAGCGGGTAGGCAAGAATGACTTTTCTCTTTCTAGGGCTCTAACCAGTACCTTTATGCCAGCGTTGCCACAAACCTAGGATTGAGAGAGGGTCTGTAAGCCAATTTCTAAAAAACACAGAGGAAAAATTACGCCTTTATATGTGAAATGGTTCCCTTTATATGTGAAATTATACCTTTATATGTGAAATGGTTCCCTCTGTGAAATGGTTAATTGTCAAAATTAAATTGACAATTTAATTTCTTTGCTCTTGGCTGGAAGAATATCAACTTGATAATAGTAACACTGGTCATCTCATGATAAAAGTATGGTTGTTATAAAGTTTCGTGATTAACAAAATTTGAAAATAAATCATTATTAGTTAACAGGTTTTTTTTTTTTTTCTTCAAAACCTTGCAAAGCATGAAAATAAAGATGAAAACACAAAGGAAGCTGGATGGTAAAATGATTGGGGACTATAGGCCTTGGCCGTCCATGCTTTCCTCCTCGTCCCTTTCTCACTATTCCATGATAATAAATGCCATAGACAGGTCACCATCCTGATCTTCCAGTTCTTCTTTTTTCCAAATGCCAAGCACCAGGCTGAATGAAAGGAGTTTTGCTTTCTTAGAAAAGGACTAAAGGACTTCTGGCTGCTCAAGGTGATGCCAAAGGGACCCTTTCTCATATAAATATGTATTAAGTGCTTAGAAGGTATGCATTTAAAAAACTATTGTTTAATGCATAGCATTAACTCACAAAAAGAGAAAGGGAGGGAGAGAGAAAGAGGGAGAGAAGGATGGGAGGAAAAAAAAAGGGAGGGAGGGAAAGAGAAAAAAAGAAAGAGAAAGACACAGAAATCCTCAGATCCCAGAAGCAATAAGGGAATTTAAGCTAGAACGGAAAGTAAAAGCTGACACTGCAGTAACCTGGGGTTTTCAAAACCCCAAGCTGAGAAAGTAACTGGGAGGCTGGTGTAAGATCTCAGAGATGCAGAGAGATCAGGCCCAAGGAGAGCGGATTTGCTGGGCCGGCACCTCCATACCCGACTCTCGCAGGACAAAAACGGACAGGCTATGACTTAACCCATATGTAGTTTAAGTTAAAAACTCAGTGGAAGAGACAGAAAGTAGAATGGTTGCCAGGAGTTGAGGGAAGTGGAGAAGGAAGAGTTAGTGTTTAATGGGTAGAGAAGTTCAGTTTCACTAGATGAAAAAAAGGAAAAAGAACTACCATGGGGTCCCCTTTAGGAAGAAGATAACTGAAGCAGAAGAAAGGAATAATAGAGAATAAAAAATGTCAGTAAAAATGGTAGCAATCTAATATTACTTATACTGACTATAAATAATAATAACAGCTAAAATTCACTGAGAAGTTATTATGTGCCAGAAACTGAACTCATTTAATTATCATAATAAACCTATAGGTAGATGCTATTGTAACCCCATTATACATATGAAGAAACTGAGGCATAGCACACTTAAACAGGAATATAGCCAGTAAGTGAAAAAACCAAAAAAATAATAATAACCAAATAATAAATCTGGGGAGGGTTTGGAAACAAGGCATAACTCAAACACTAGTCACCAAGAATATACATGATACACATGATGGGAGTGCATATACTGGAGCAACTTATAATTGCTGTATTATTTAATTAAAACAAATATACATGTGAGGGCTCCCCTGGTGGCGCAGTGGTTGAGAGTCCGCCTGCCGATGCAGGGGACACGAGTTCGTGCCCCGGTCCGGGAAGGTTCCACATGCCGCGGAGCGGCTGGGCCCATGAGCCATGGCTGCTGAGCCTGTGCGTCCGGAGCCTGTGCTCCGCAACGGGAGAGGCCGCAACAGTGAGAGGCCCGCGTAACGCAAAATAAATAAATAAATATATATATATACATGTGACATTTCAACAATAACCACTAAAAGAATAGGAAGATAATGAATAAATTTCCAAATGGTGGAGGGAAAAATAGGAAGAGAGTGTAAGAAAAAACAATGAATCCAACAGAAAGCAAAAAAAAAAAGAAAAGGAGAAAAAAGAAACAAAAAAGGCAGCTTTAATAGAAAAAAGTTAGAAGGTTACTAAAATATAGGTAACCACAATAAAGAGAAGCAGAACAAACATATCCATTAACTGATATTGTGAGATTGAATATTTAAAAATCTAACTATATGCTGTTTACAACAGAATCAACTAAAACACAATGACCTAGATTAGTTGGAAGTAAAGGAATAGAAAAAGAGTAACCAAAAGAGAGGTAGTTATGATACAGTACTAATATAAGATAAAATAGACTTACAGGGAAAAAACATTAAGGATAAAGAAGGTGTTTAGACTCAACCAGGTAAAGCAACGAAGCTTCAAATTATACAAAGCTAATTAAGCTGATAGAAATTCAAGAAGAAATTTATAAAATCACAATCTAAGTGGGAGATTTTAATATACTGCTCTCAAAAACCGATAGAGCAACCAGATAAAGAAACTAGTAATGATATAGTAGTTTTAAACAGCACAATTAAGACATTTTCTCTAATGAAAGAATATGTAGAATGCTATTCCCAGAAAACGAGGCTACATATTCTTTGCAAGTCATAAGAACACATTTTAAAAAAACTGACCAAGTAATAAACCAAAATTTTGTCTCAACAAATACCAAAGAATCAGTATTACATAAACCATGTTTAACAACTACTACGCAGCAAAACTGGAACTCAGTAACTAATATTTTTGGAAACTTAAAGAAAGCTATAATAATTAAAGAGTCAAAGAAGAATCATAATGAAAATCCTAACATGTTTAGATTGGATGGCCATTAAGACACTATTTCAAAACTTGTGGAAAGTAGCTAAGCCATTGCTTAGTAAGAGATGTATGGCCTTAAATGTAAATGTTAGAAAATAAGAAATTCACCTGAAGAAGACAGAAGAAATAAATAAAACACAATAAGCCCACACATGGAAGAGAATAATACCATCTATGTAAATTCAAAATCACAAAAATGATATAATACTGCTTTTGGATAAATACCCTTACAGAACAATGTTACAACAATCAGAACACGGTTACAACTGCAAGGGGAGAAGGGGATAGATTGTGGAGAGGTACAAAACAGGTGTCAGCTGTATTGGTAATTTTTAACTTCTTTTAAACTAAGGACTGTTAACAAATATTTGACATTGTTAACATTTATGAGATTTGGGTGGAGGATTGTTAGTGTTTATTATTCTATGTCTGCTTCCAAATATTTGAATTATTTTTAAAAAAGGGGGGGCAAAGAAAAAAATTGAAGAGAAACATTAAGAAGAAGAAATAAAAGATTTTCTACTTTTGTAACTTGTAAGTAGCATCAGCCTTAGGCCCCTCATCTGTAAAAGGAATAATAGTAATTTCTACCTTCCAGACTCTGAGAACCGCATATCCAGCATGTAGCTCGGAGCTTGGAACAGCGTGCTCTAGAATGCTAAATGCTGTTATTATTTCATCCTAAAGTCAGGAAGCATCTCTTTTCATCTTCACACCATTCTAAGAAGACCTGGGTGAGAAATCATTTTTTTTTTTTTTTTGGTCCTCCTTCATTTAAGTCCTAAAGCAAGACTATTTACTGCTACTGTTGATTCTTAAAAAAAAAAAAAGAAAGAAATATTACACATTTGTAATTAGTAAAATGATGCTGTTATAAAACGTTGTAGGACTTTACTGAAGTTTTTTCTTACTCTAACCACTTTAAGGTTACCTTGTATCCCTACCTCCCAAATCACTTCTCCACCAAAGTGCTCCATTTGAATTCTAGGTCAGTGAGATGGTAACCATCAGTGGCAGCATTGCCACTACAGTTTTCTTCAACATCTGTGTCATGGATTTTTCATCTTTGCATCTTTGTCTGATAGATATGCATTTGCTTACATTGTATTTGATTCATGTAACAGTCCTGCAAACATATTGTCATCTATTTTACTGGTAAGGAACTAAGGCTCAGATAGGTCCAGTGACCTGCCAGACATAACAAGATATACCTCAGAGGGCTCTTTTGAGGATTAAAAAAGGTCATGTGAAGTAACTGGTGCATAGGAGATATTCCATATATATTGGCTCTCTTCTCTTTTCTCCCAGATGTTCAGTTAATGTTTGCTGATATATTGTTTAATTAATGTCTTATTATATTAAGTGAAAACATAAGGTGTTCTTTTGATATATGTTTTGCATTATTATCAAAAATCCCTACTTTAGGGCTTCCCTGGTGGTGCAGTGGTTGAGAGCCCGCCTACCGATGCAGGGGACACGGGTTCGTGCCCTGATCTGGGAGGATCCTACATGCCGCGGGGCGGCTGGGCCCGTGAGCCATGGCCGCTGAGCCTGCGCGTCCGGAGCCTGTGCTCCGCAACGGGAGAGGCCACAACAGTGAGAGGCCCGCGTACCGCAAAAAAAAAAAAAAAAAAAAAAAAAAAAAAATCCCTACTTTATAAGTTTAATCACTGTTTTTTGTAACAACGTAAAGTTCCAGAAAGGTAATAATTTGAAAATTCCTCTAATTCCTCATTTGTGGCTAAAAATGACATTCAAATGATTTCATCTAAAATTATTCAACTATAAAAGATGAACTCACACTTATATCTTTCACAAAAAAGTAATTCCAGTAGAAAGCACTTCATAACATCTTCCCTTGTTCTAATGTGCTGCTTGAAACAAGTGACTATGGGATGGCTAAGTGGATACATGGTCTATGGTGACGTGAACAGAAATACAGCCTTTGAAACACTTCCTGACTTATATTTTCCTATACACATTAACCAAGGCAATAACTCGGAATACTTTCAATTATATTTTAAATGTATTTCTTTTAAAAAATGCCATTATTACAGAGAAAGAACAATAATGCAAGCATCAGTGGTCATTGTGCTCAGTTTTCTATGCATGGGGATCCTCTGGGAATGCCTGGAAATTGTGGGGTTTTGACTATATTAAAAAACAGAAAAGACTTCTTGAGAGCTCAGTTACCAGGGTAAAATGTTAAGAGTAAGTACTAGATTTGATTCTTTGTTTTCTCTGCCTTGATTTTTTTCTATATTTCAAACAATTTACTTTGTAGTAAATTATGTTGCCCTCAACAGCTATTTCCTGTTTTCACTATTTTTTTCTTTAGGGATATTATAAGTCTTTGTAAATACAGCATTACTAGGTTAAGGACACTGGCAGAGAGAGAAAAGGGGACGAAAAAGATGAAGATCTCTCCATCCCCATATCTTGTGAGTGTTACTTTAATTCCACGTCACATTTTTGAAGCATCTATTAACTGCCCTTCTCTACAGCAATGAGGAGAGAATCAGCCTTATATATACTCTTTTTTTAATATATAAATTTATTTATTTATTTACTTATTTTTGGCTGCGTTGGGTCTTTGTTGCTGCACGCGGCCTTCTTTAGTTGCGGCGGGCGGGGGCTACTCTTCATTGCGGTGCACGGGCTTCTCATTGCGGTGGCTTCTCTTGTTGTGGAGCACGGGCTCTAGGCGCGTGGGCTTCAGTAGTTGTGGCACGTGAGCTCAGTAGTTGTGGCTCACAGGCTTTGTTGCTCCATGGCATGTGGGATCTTCCCGGACCAGGGATGGGACCCGTGTCCCCTGCATTGGCAGGCGGATTCTTAACCAATGCGCCACCAGGGAAGTCCCTATATACTCTTGAATGGTGGCTATACGGGGGTGATGGTTCTTGAGTCTGGCTCATCAGAACCAGCTACCGTTCTTTTATTATGAAGGCTTCTCTGCTTTAGGGATGGCCTTGACCAAGCCCAACTGTGCAAAGAGATACAGACATCAAGCCTTGAGAGACAAGGTCGATCCTGAGATTATACCCCCTGCTGGAATATTCACCCTTGTTGTTTTGGCAATTAACACCTAATAAAAGAGTTATTATTACTGATGATCTAGTGGGGACCAGACACTGCCTAAATTATTTCAAATCATCCTATAACAATTCAAGATAAATTGTTGCCATTGTAAGGAAGAGGAAACTGAGATTTAAAAGGTTAAATAGTTTGTACAACATAATACTAAGTAGCATAGAAGGATTTGAACCCAAGATACTCTAACATGGAGTGTATGCTATTCTACTATCCATGCTACCTCTCGTTTGCCTACAGGTTTTGAGTTATTTAGGGGTTAAGGAAGTAGGAGTTCATCGGTTAAAAAGTCCGTGAGATCTGAGTCACATGGTACAATCTGGAGATGCTGGTGACAAGCAAGAACATGGGCTGAGTTCATCACTGATGATTTCTCCAATATGAGGATGGCATTAGCAGGATTACAAATAAGTAATGTGACAATAGTCAACTTCACTTAATACTTTATTTAGCTTATCATTTCCGTCACACATCCAGTAGAAACTCTCCATTTCTAGAGCTTGCTTTTGGGGATGTTCACAGGGCTGGTGGTGCCTAAAAATGAACTAAACTAAATCCTTATCTCCCAGGACCATTGAAAAAATCCAGTTAACCATAAAGTTCCAGTCAGATGTTCACAATATATTTTCCTGTTTTTTTGTTTGCAGACCTTTGTTTCTCGGCACATTTACTGGAACAGAATTTATTCTAAGCTGAGCAGACCACAGCTCTTGCAAAAGGCAGCATTAGCATGATGCAGCGAAGTGTGTAGGCGAAGAACACAGCATCCTTGGAAACCCCGTCACTTCCTCTTTGGTATATTTAGCTGGCTTGTCAGCCACATGGCAAATAAAATTTGCTTAGTAACTCCAAAACTGTGGTTCTTCAGGCTCTGTATAGCTGGAATCTCCCCACTCCACTTTCCTGTGTCTCCATTCTATTCATCCCACTTCCTTACAAGTTAAATGGATAGCCCAGCCAGTATCTTTAGAAGAAGTCAATCTCATGCTTAAAATCTTCAACGGCTCCTACTGCCTATAGCACCAGCTCTGAAGTTCAGCTTCGTGTCCAATGCCCTTTACAAACTGACCCTCATCTGCTAAATTCTCACCACTCCTCACTCACCTATGGCTCTAGATTTACGAAAACATCCTCCACTCCTCAAATTATGTACCTTCATGAGCTCTAATCGTGTGCTTTCTTCTCCTGCTTCCCACCCATGTGAAGCTATTGATGCCTGACTGTGAGCTCTTTGATGGAATGATCTGCGTCTTACCCATTTTATTAGCCGGACATGAAGCAGGCGTTCAATATTTATTGTTGAAATAGGAGATCTCCTTGTGAGCCAAGTTGCACAGTACTGTGATGATACAGTTCTCATGAGGTAGCCTACATTTTCGAGGCAGCCCTGCTCTGGACTTATATGGATCCCATTCTTGAGTGGAAAGAAACCCACTGGGGCACTATGGATACCATTATTAAGTCTTTACATAGCCATTCTTCTCCAGGATAATTAGTAGCAACCTTTTTTTTTTTTGCTGTACGCGGGCCTCTCCCTGCGGTGGCCTCTCCTGTTGCGGAGCACAGGCTCCGGACGCGCAGGCTCAGCGGCCACGGCTCACGGGCCCAGCCGCTCCGCAGCACGTGGGATCTTCCCGGACCGGGGCACGAACCCGTGTCGCCTGCATCGGCAGGCGGACTCTCAACCACTGCGCCACCAGGGAAGCCCAGTAGTAGCAACTTTTAAGGCTTCCTTTTCCTTTACCAACACCACATTTCTTAACTTTCTAAGGCATATGGGCCAAATCAAAGCAGATGTCGGGGAGGAAGCTGAGCACGCTATGGACAGAGGGGCCCCTGAGACCCTTCCTCTGGCAACATTCATCCGCCCCCTCTCCAGATTCTGTCAGACAGGAAGGAATGAATCGCAAGGCTGAATGCCACTGGGCCTGGGTCTTGTCTCCTTTGACACAGAAATGGTATATTTTAACTACATGATAAAATAATAACAGCAATATTCATGTAGTTTAAGGCTTTGAAAGGACTACAGAATCTCCCCTACCACGTCCAAACTAAAAGGTAGAACACATTCTAAGTGATTCATTTGTAACAAGCCTTACTTTATCTCATGACATATTTGGAAGAACAATCTACACACAGTTTGTCTTTTTACACACACCACTGGAAATGTCTATGTTAGCTGAATGAGATATAAAGATGCAAAGTGTTTTAGTGAGACTTACAATGTGTTCAAACTTCAAGAAAAGGTCTCAGCAATTCCCAGCTGAAAAAATATGTATCTGCCACAGGTCTTAAGGTAAAGCCAGACACTTACCACTAGAGGAAATAACATATTTAAATAAAAAATGAGAAGATCATCCTCTAAAGACCATGAGAAGGAGCTAAAAATGCCCCCTGACTATAAACCTACTTTTAGGAGTTAGAAAAAAAGAGAAAAAGCAAGCAAATTCTTAGTTTCTAATTCTTCCATTGTTCTAGGTATTTGCATCACTAAATATAATTATAAAGAGTCAAGACCAAAATTTGTTCAGGAAAAAAAAGGCAAACAACCATCTACAAATTAAAATTCAAATTAATAAAAATAAAATTTAATGTTGGAGAAAACATTTTTTTCTAAGACTTGAAACAAGTTAATTTCTTGGACAGTTCCAGAAGCGGACATATTATTTCCTAAATGTATTGAGGTGATTTTAATAGGAAACCTTTCCCGGGGATGTAAGACTCCCTTCTTGTGTTCACAAAATAATTGTGGAGGAAGTGCATCCAAAAAGGGAGCAGGGAAGAGTTTGTGGAATGTTTTAAGATCAAAAGTCCTTCTAGAAAAAATAAATCCTACCAAATTCTAGTGCATTGGGGGCCACAGAAAAACCTGGCAGAGAGAGCCTTTAGTATATGTTAAACATTTCCAATAATACTACATTTATCTTAATAAAATAGGCTTAGATAGTGCAGAAATGAAGTTATTTGTTGGGTAAAGTTTGCACTTGGGTGGGTACAGATGCTCTTCAGGAATATTCTTATAATATAAGAATAATCTCCACCATGCCAGTTAAGGAACCATTACATGGCTCTATCTTGTCAATATTCTGGCAATCGCAAGAGCCCAAAGACAGCCTAGAAAATCTAGAATGAAAATAAATCCAAGGCCATTTGTACTCAGTTCCATGAAGTATACCTCAGCAAGCATTCTTGGATTCTTCCTCAATTCTGCCAACACCAGTAGTGCCCCAGAGCAATGTTTCCCAAAGCACACTTGAGTCATGGAATCACTTTCCCAACAAATGTTTTTTGATGAATAAAGAAATTACCAGGACATGGAAGCAACCTAAGTGTCCATCAACAGATGAATGGATAAAGAAGATGTGGCACATATATACAATGGAATATTACTCAGCCATAAAAAGAAACGAAATTGAGTTATTTGTAGTGAGGTGGATGGACCTAGAGTCTGTCATACAGAGTGAAGTTAAGTCAGAAAGAGAAAAACAAATACCGTATGCTAACACAGATATATGGAATCTAAGAAAAAAAAAAAAAAGGTCATGAAGTACCTAGGGGTAAGAAGGGAATAAAGACACAGACCTACTAGAGCATGGACTTGAGGATATGGGGAGGGGGAAGGGGAAGCTGGGACGAAGTGAGAGAGTGGCATGGACATATATACACTACCAAACGTAAAATAGATAGCTAGTGGGAAGCAGCCGCATAGCACAGGGAGATCAGCTAGGTGGTTTGTGACCACCTAGAGGGGTGGGATAGGGAGGGTGGGAGGGAGGGAGATGCAAGAGGGAAGAGATATGGGGACATATGTATATGTATAGCTGATTCACTTTGCTATAAAGCAGAAACTAACACACCACTGTAAAGCAATTATACTCCAATAAAGATGTTAAAAAAGAAAAAAAGAAATTACCAAGAGAGAGTTTCCCAAACTTATTGACCACAAGAGGAGGTCCTTTCTAATGGAACCTCCTTTCTAGATCTGGGCTAGTCCCAAGTTGGCTTCAGCCTCTATCTCTAGCTCTATCCGTTAGGTTTCTATTTCTTAGAAGTTTTTCATTTCCCTCACTCAGTTATTCTGGATTGGACTTCCTGAGACATTTCCAAGGGAGGCTTGACCAGGGCCTGGGAGAAGAAAACCCTCTTCCTGGATGGATCCCCACCTCTGACAGGGAACCCAGTGCATTAGAAATGGCTACATGAAGCTCTAACTACACCAAAGCCTTAGCACACATTTGGTTGTGTTGCCTGGTGTACTTCTGGGCATTGGTGACTCCTGCATGACTCTTCCTACTTCCTACCTCTGGCTCTGCAGTTCCTGTTAACAGAGTGTTTATGGCGATGGCAAGACCAAGAATTTTTTTTTTTGGCTTTTGAGAGTTTTTTCTTAATTACTAAAGTAACACATGCTTACTACACAAAAATCTAATATTATATATCAGGTAAAAAGAGTATCTCCTGCAATTCCGCGAACCCTCTCTTCCCCCTCAATCCCATGACTGTTACTGTCAACAGTTTTCTCCTCATTTTTAATAATACACAGGACTGGAAGCTCTATAATCTGCTGGGAATTCTTCATTGTGCCCCTTTTGCTTCAGGAAATTCTATTTATCTTTATAAAAGAAACCTCAAATATCACTTTTGTGAAGGCGCCCTGACCCAGCCAAGCCATGCTGGTCTCTCCCTTTACCAGGTGCCCGAAGTAATGTGCACATATTTCAATTAAAGAGCTTACAACAATTTCATTGCAAGTTTTGAATTAAATGTCTCTCCTACTTCTAAGACTTCAAGGACCAGTCTCATTCCTCTTTGTTACAAGGTATCTGGCAACTGACATGCAATCAGTACACAGTAAATATTTGTTGAGTGAATGAGTGAAGAAATATATAAATAAAATATTTTTCTAACACACAGACTTAAAGCTGTATAAAAATCACAGTCAAGATGCTCACGTTTAAATTTCTCTAAAAAGATGTTTCACACATATCCAACATTTCAACAACCAGGTAGTACTGTTAATTACTTTTCCCGTTTGTTTAGGCCTGAAAACTTAAAATTCTAACTTCATGGAAAATGGTAAAGTTGGAAGAATTTGGGGATGGATGGTGGTTTATAATTCAAGTGCCAAATGAACATTTTGAAGCATAAGATCTTTGGCCATTGGCTTTGTCCACTGACACCAGAACATTCCAGGAAATGACATTTCAAATAAACACTTTCAAGTCCAGTAAACCACAAACACAAAAAAGTATTCAATGGCATTTCACAGCAAATAGCCTTCTGTTGACAGTTACTCAGGAATGACTGGTTATATTTGCAAAGCACAAATATCTCTTCTGTTAGATTAACTGAATATGGTTTTAGCTGATGGCTTGGGCAAAAGAGTGAATCTATAAAAGTAGTGAAAGAAGTGAACAAAGGAGAAGAGACATGAAGGATGAATCTTCGAACAATATTTCTAAATATCAGAAAGTTCCACTGGACCAACACTTCCAATTAACAAGCCCCACTGAGGGACTTTGACATGCATTCTGCATGACATATTGTCCAAGGAGTAGCAGCCAGAAGGAATCTCACTTTTCTTGGAAAAAGAGATTGCCCATAGAGCTTTCATATTTTACCAACTAAACAGTTTGGGGTCAATGTAATTAAGTAATATAATTATGAACCCATTTCTTGGCCTCTAGCCCAAAGTGCTATTTCTTATTCAAGTATATCGTTAATTTTCATCTAGAAGGCATATGTGACACGTTAGACATAGTTCTTCATATTAAAAGACATACACAATCTACAAACAGAAATCCACAATCTAATTTTAATTTTAAAATTAAAGAGTAAGACTCCGTGGGTGCAATCATAGGATATGAGGTATAGCACGGATTCTAGGCCTTCAACTTAAGCAGGAAGTGGCCAGGAGAAATTCAGACTCTTGAAAATTTAATATGAAAGTGGAAAATGGTGAAGGGGTCAGTGGATTTCCATCATACAAGAGATAGTGACTTAAATAGTAAAGGGAAAGGATATTTAGGGATACAATAGCAGCTGGCCCTAGAGTTACATCAGTACAATTAACGTATTAAGTTAGGAGGCAAAGCTGGTGTGGGGTTTAAAAAAATATGGTACTGTCAGATCATGCTTATTAAATAATAAAAGTTAAAATTTATTGTGTATCTGGGTTGGGTTAGGCACTGTTTTAAGTATATTATGTGAATAGATTATTTAATTTTCAGAGCTACCTTATGAGATAGACCCACGCACTCTGGCTCCAGAGTGTTTTTTTAACAGTATGCCATGCTGCCTCTTAAAACCTACTCAAAAGAAATATTAGTCTTATTTTAGAGTTGAATTCATGTGTTTACATAGGTGTTCAGAAATCTATAGGAGAGTTAAGTCCTGAATTGAACGAGACTGATTACTAGCTATCAAAGGCAACTGAAGTCAGTATACTTTCAGAGCTGGAGAAAGATACTCAATTCACCTTTGCATGGTGTTTGACATTTATTCATGCAATTGAATTCAACTCAATTAACAGTGATTTAGGGTCCCATGCTGAGTACTAAAGAAGTAAGATTCAAAGCGTAGAGGAGACACAATTTTTATGCCAATCTAGAGCAGATAAAAATACTCTGGAAGCTAACAGTTGAACAGAGGTGAAGAAAACGAAGTCCAGAGAGTTCAAATGACCTGCCCGAGGCCAAAAAAGTAGTTTGTGGCACAGAGGGACCTAAAAATCTAATTGAGGTGGGTCTAGGTCTCTTTTTACACTCCACTCTGCCTCCTGTCAAGCTGGTTGGAACACCTGGGAATAAAATTAACTTCTAAAATAAATATCTGTGCCCGGTAAAGAGGAAACTGTTGGATATTTGCCTGCCTCGTCTCTAGAACCCACTTCATTCTGGAATGAAGTTAAGGACAGAGAGAACAGATAGCCAAGGGAATTTTTTTTTTAAGGTTAGAGGAGGAGAGCATTCACATATGGAGTCTCCCAGATCTCCTCTGAAAGAATGAGTGTTTTTCGATTTTATTTGCTGGGCAATTTATCTCTCTCAAACCTTACCCAATTCTAAAAGCAGACTTGACATTATATCTTTATTGATAACTATGTGTGTAGGTGCATATGTATGTCTTCAACTATGTTCTAAGGGTCTTAAGAACAGAGGACATACTTTAAACCTCTCTGTATGCCCAACTTTTACAAAATGCTTTCACATAGTAGCTGCTCAGTATGGTAATGATGCTAAAAGTATAAGTATATACAATGTAAGTTTTCCAATTAGTTTGTTTCATTTTTTAAAAAACGACCCTGTATTCAGGTCTCCTAGAAAATTTTTAATAGCTTCTTTTAGTGGGTCAATTTTACGTGCCACCCTTTCCGCCCACAACCTGCCGGAGACATTTGGCAATGTCTGGAGACATTTTTGGTTGTCACAGCTTAGGGGCTGGGGGAGAAAGGTGTTACTGACATCTAGTAGGTAGAGGTCAGGGATGCAGCTAAACATTCTACAATGTACGGGACCCACCTCACAACAAAGAATTATCCGGCCCCAAGTGTCAATAATGCCAAGGTTGAGAGACACCGGCCTCTTCAGAAGTTAAAAACATGCACAATCACCTTCTCATTTCTCCATTTTTAAAACACAAGTAAGACATAAAGCAAAATGATACACTAAATATTTGCCTCGACCAAGACAATGTCAGTAGTCTAGTTAAGATGAACAATTATTTAATGGGCTGATTTAGCATTAGAAGGGTTCATTAAAAGCCAGAGGAAATGCATGAATTTAAACACATGTGTACTTAAGTAAGCAATGGAACACCTTCACCAAAACGCATGTTCTGATCTTCACTACATCTGAAACCAAGGTTACTCCACAGTTACAATATAAAACGTTCTGCTGATGAGGTATTTTCAAAACCACCACTGGTTTGATTCAGACACGGAAGTCTCATTTCAGACTGTTTCATTATTTCTAACCTCGCTCAAAATCCACCTTTTGACCAGCACACAAAGAGGAAATGTATGTTTTTTGTTTGTAAATAGGGTCATCAAAATAAACTGTTTTCACAATTAGTCTTTCCTTTTGATGCCTGTCCCATGTCTAGGTTAACCTGGAAGGTCCAATTTTTCATCCTAGATTCCTTATTGTGGCCAAAAGCACCATTCCTTCAGGCCTACTTTGGCTCCTTGACTTCTATCATGGAAAGACGACTGCAGTAAGGCTATCCTAACAGCCTGATGATGTCTTTAAAGACAAACAAGGAAAAGGAAGTGGGGGAGCTGCTGATTTTTCTTTCCACTTGGTTATGGTTTCCTTACACAATCTCTAGCTGATGTGGTTGCATTTGCTACAGTTTTATTTGCTTGTTCATTTTCCCCCGTGGCTGATCGTATTTGATCCTTTGGCTGTCTGGTGGACACTTGAATAAGAATTTCTTTCTTTAAGGGGACAAATTAGTTTTTTTTCTGGGAATCAACTGACAAAAAACATACAGACCTCAGGAGGATCTTTAAACCTGGCATAATAACCAATCTGTTGAGCATTCTGTGTATTGAGTTAAACATGTCACCCCTGACACTCTCACACGTTGGTTAACGACTTACTAAATACTTACCAAGATCTTTAATAAGCGAGAGCGCTTCCCATGATATAAAGGCTCCTCCACCATCATCCATCGCACCCTGCCCAACATCCCAGCTGTCCAGATGTCCACTGACCAGTACAACCTAGAATAATAAAAAGAGAAAAAAAAAAACTGAGTAGAAATGACATCAAAGAAGAAGCAGTCATAGGCATTCCAAATATACAAATGAAACTTTTCTATTTTCTATTTTTACTTTTTAAAAGATGTGTGTCATTACCAGTGGAAAACTTGGTATAGCGGTGTAAGGTCATCTTAATAGTAATAAAACTTCTCACCTTGTACTTCTCTTTATTAATATAATTTTGAATACTAAAGAAAAATGGTTTATTACTGACAGATGTTTGACAACTTTATTATATGGCTTAAAACCTAAATGACATAAAAATGGAGCTCAAAACTTCAACCATATTCTCAACTGTCCCAAATTCTAGCAGACAAATAATAAACATGTGTTGAAATGAATTCTAATGAAAAAGTGAGAATAATTTATTTATTTTTAATTATTGTGCTTTGTGCATTATGAATCACTCTGGTGTTGAATAAATAAGTATGCTGGAGTTACAAACTAGAGTCTAATTAAACAGAAGAACCTTTAAGAAATATCTCAATTTATGTGTTAAATAAATCTGTTGATTATATTATAAATTTTACATCACCATAGGTTTAAATTTTTTCAAGAATCATTAGTAATTCTCTCCAGGAAAATATAAAAAATATTTCAGTGAAACTAAATTTTATGGACATATTTTATTTTATTTATTTATTTTTTGTTTTGTTTTAATTTTTATTTTTTTAACATCTTTATTGGAGTATAATTGCTTTACATTGTTGTTAGTTGCTGCTGTATAACAAAGTGAATCAGCTATACGTATACATATAGCCCCATATCCCCTCCCTCTTGCGTCTCCCTCCCACCCTCCCTATCCTACCCGTCTAGGTGGTCACAAAGCACCGAGCTGGTCTCCCTGTGCTATGCAGCTGCTTCCCACTAGCTATCTATTTGACATTTGGTAGTGTATATATGTCAATGCCACTCTCTCACTTCGTCTCAGCTTAACCTTTTCCCCTCCCCATGTATGGACATATTTTAAACAAGTTAAAAACCAAGTAAAATGATGCTGGGTTAATAGGATATCCACGTGGCAAGTATGTGTCTTGATCTCTAGATCATGTAGTATATGAATGTCAAGTCAGATGAATTACAAATTTAAATAAAGATATTAGAGGAAAGCATAGAACAACTTTGTCAACTTAGAGTAGGCAAAGATTTCTTAAACTGGACAAAAAAAGTGCAAACCATAAAAGAAAAAATAATAAATTGGGCTTTAAAAGTATTAGGAATATTTGTTCATCAAAAGACTCCATTACAGGAATGAAAAGGCAACCCACAGAGGAGAAAATATTTACCATACATATTTCAACAGAGGTCCCATATCCAGATTATATACAGAACTTCTATGAAACAGTAACAAAAAGAGAGTCAAATGATAAAAAAATGGGCAAAAAACTTGAACAGACAATTCACAAAAAAAGGATATATCAATACAAATTACTAATAATCATATTAAAAGTTGCCCAGGTTCATTATCATCAAGGAAATATAAAATAAACCACATTCAGTACATATCCACTGGAATAGCTAAAATGAAAAAGACAGAAAGTATTGGTGAGGAGGTGGAGCAACTGGAACTCTCATACATCAAGTGTGAGTATAAATACTTACAACCACTCTGGAAAACTGGCTTATCTACTAAATCTGAACATACACACACCCTAGGACCTAGCAATTCCACTCCCAGCTACACTCCAACAGGAAGGGATGCATATGAATGCTTTCACCAGAAGGGATGTACTAGAACGTTCAGAGAGTATTCATAATGACTCCCATCTCCCCCGCAAAGAAAACTACTCAAATGCCTGTCAACAGCAGAATGAATAGTGTGTTGTACTGATCAATGGAACGCTGTGTGGCAGTGTGAATGAACAGATACAATCAATACACAATAAATACACGAATCTCATAAACATAATGAAAAATGAAAGAAATAATACATCGTGTATAATCCCATTTATGTAAGATGGAAAAACAAGCAAAACAGGAGAGTGGTTACCCATGGTAAGGATGGGTAGTGACAGGACGAGGACACGAGTCGAGCTGCTGGGTGCTGGTCATGTCCTGTTTCCTGACCAGGTGCTGGTCACGTTCTTTTTTCTGGGTACTGGTTACACAGGTGCACTCAGTTGGTAAAAGTTCATCTTGTTATACGCTTAGGATTTGTGCATGTTCTCTGAGAATATTACACTTCAATAAAAAAGCTTAAAAAAACCAAGCTCAACAGATTGATCCTACATACAGCATACAGTAAATAAATAAACCGAAGTTGAACAAATCTTCTTGATGATTAACAGGAAAATGCCCCAGGACTTCGGGAAAGTAGGATTTTGGGTTTAAAATATCAGGGTGACCCCTTGCACTGCCTCGTTCCCTGAGCAGCTGCAGGATCTCCCACTGACTCTGTATATACAGGCAGACCCAGCTTACTACTTCATTGTAGTCATAAACAAGTACAATGCCCCAGACTAACAAATGGCCATGTAATGAACCCAAATGGATTGTTTCTAAGGAAAAAAAAACAAAAGAAAAAAATGTGTTGCAATAGCAGGAAATTCTGATTCAAAAAGTGGTGTAATCCCATGTGGGATGAACAAGCCAATTAGTCAACATTGTCACCAACCTCAGGACCATTTTCCCAATGAAGTTAAAGTTCCAATGGATAAAAAGTGTCAAAATCTGTTTTAATCAACTTTTTCTCAGATAACACATGAGTAATTAAATCAAGGCAGCTACTGTTTTAACCTTCAGACTTCCTTCAGAATAACTGAGGTTGTCTTACAATTATATTTCTTTATGTTTTCTGAAATATCTCTGTTCTCTAATCCAGAATTATTACTTAAACTAACAGTGAAAAGATGGAAATGGTTTGATGATAGGAAACTAAATGATATCCCATAGGATGAGGTCTTTGGCACAGTGATATGGAAGAGAGTTAGTTTTACTTTTTTTTTTTTTTTTTTACAAAACCAGAATATATTGGGGGTTACCATGGGATAGTAGTAATTTTAATATAAACTGATTTAAAGACTAGGTGATGACAAGAAGCTACTTCTAATTCAGTAGCATATTTAACGAACTTGAATTTTCCTAATCATAAAAGCTTCAACCTAAACCTCGAAAGTAGTAGCGCAGGAGGTCTCATTCAACAGGGTGTCTGGCTAGCATGCTTTAATGCAGCCTCACAAAGGATAACCCAGAAAAACATAACAAAGGGTCAGGCAGAGATGAACATTACTTGTAACATATTTGGATCTGATTTAAGCAAACAAAACAAAAACAGACAACTCAGAGACACAGTAAACTCCAGATTTATGAAAAAGGATCACGTTATAAAAGATAAGGGAATGCACCGGTTCTGCTGCCAGATGTGCAGCCCTTAGAGCAATAACATGGCCTAGAACCAACAGAGAAGGGGGGTGCCCCCTCATCTACCCTCCTTATGCGCTGCTCCCTGAGGCAGGCAGAGCACTGACCAATCCCCTGCCCTCCAGCTTCCATCTCACCACCATCTCTTCCAAATGTAGTAAAGAGTAAAAATTATTCAAACAACAGCAAGAGCCAGGAGCAGCCACAACAAAACAAATAGGAAGGCAGAAAGGGAACACCGATGCTCTGAAATACAGTTTGCTATTTGTGAGGCACACATTAGCCCTGACCACCAAAGGCTCAGGTCTTGGGGGTGGGGGGAACTTCTGCAGTAGGGCAGAGGTGCACTGGATGACAGCCTGCGAGGATGAAGAATCAGACTGGCAGCAGCACAGAAAAACCTGCAGGCCAGCTGTGGGTCTGAGAGCAAAGATACACTAAATCAAAGGTAGACAGAGAGCAGCCCGAGGACAAGCCCCCGCTTCGTTGTTATTGGGGCATATGGAGATACTGAAGGCAAACAGATTTGCTTGATTAAAAGATAAATAAGAACACAATCGAAACGGGACATATGAAAAATATCGCAGAACAAGGGAAAGAGAACAGCATCAGAAGAAGTACATTCTTATGAAAACAAGCTAATACAAGATCCTGGAGAAAATGTCATGGTCTTGGGCATTTATGCATGCATTTATTCAACAGCTTCTACTGAGTTTCTCTTATGTGCCAGAGATACAGGAATGGACAAAACAAGCAAATATTCTGCCTTAATGGAATTTATATTCTGGTGAGGGAGACAGGCAATAAATAAATATAATGTAATGATAGTTTTAAGTATTATGAAGAAAAACAAGGCAGAGGAAGGGAATAGAGAGGGTAGTGGCAGGGAGAGGAAAAATCAGTCAGCTTCCTCCTAAGGTGTACACAGCCACAGGAGAATTCTGCCCCTACCCTAACAATAAGAGAAATCTGGATAATCTAGAAAATCATAACTTTTTTAGGCCCATCAGAGATCTGAGATTGTAATTCAACCAGAGGAACTGAATTGCAGAGGATAACGTGCTCATCAAAGGAGCGGTGGGACACATGAACTGGCTGCCTTTAGCAGCGACAGGAGGGAGAGGCCACAGTCATAAAAGCAAGAATGGAGACAACTGAAATGTTAACAAATTCTTAAAGGGTTGAGTGTGTGTTAAGATGAGAGTTTAGAATCCCTGGGAACCTCCCACATAAGGGCTCTAGGTACCTATTTTCTAGATCTTTTCCACAAACTTCCATCATGGGTGCACAGGAAATAAAGAGCAGGGCAGAAGCCCTAAGAGAGCCCAACTTGTGGTGCAGGGATACATATGACTGGGCGCTGTCGGGAGCAGGCAGCAAATACACCTACTTCCGGGACGCTTCTCTCATACGAAGCCGAGGCTATCTCCCCCTGGGAGAGAGGCACAAAATTGCCCTGCAGGACAGTACTAGGCAAAGGCTGGCGGCTACAGGAAAAAGGGTAGAAACTGCACTCCCACCCTACACTGACACCTGTCTCCAGGAGGGCAGGAGACTTGCCCACGCCCAGAATTCTGCACTGATGTAAAGAGTTCTGCTGCCCCTGGGTAAGGGACGAGGTACGCATCCCCATGACTCATGGCAGAGTTTGGCTTTCACAGGGGGAGGAGCAGAAATGCTGAGAAAGCCCCACTCTTCTATTTTTAATTAAAAAACAATTTTTATAGGAGTCTAGTTGATCTACAATGTTGTGTTAGTTTCTACTGTACAGCAAAGTGAATCAGTTATACATATACATATATCCACTCTTTTCTGGATTCTTTTCCCATATAGGCCATTACAGAGTATTGTGCAGAGTTCCCTGGGCTATACAGTAGGTCCTTACTAGTTATCTATTTTATATATGGTAGTGTGTATATGTAAATCCCAATCTCCCAGTTTACCCTCCCTCCCCCACCTCCTGGTAACCATAAGTTTGTTTTCTACATCTGTGACTCTATTTTTGTTTTGTAAATAAGTTCATTGGTACCATTTTTTTAGATTCCACATATAAGCGATATCATATGATATTTGTCTTTCTCTGTCTGACTTACTTCATTCAGTATGATAATCTCTAGGTCCATCCATATTGCTGCAAATGGTATTAATTCATTTTTTTTTTATGGCTGAGTAATATCCCATTGTATATATGTGCCACACCTTCTTTATCCATTCCTTTGTCAACGGACATTTAGGTTGCTTCGATGTCTTGGCTATCGTAAACAGTGCTGCAATGAACATCGGGGTGCATGTATTCTTTCATATTATGGTTTTCTCCAGATATATGCCCAGGATTGGGAGTGCTGGGTCGTATGGTAGTTCTATTTTTAGTTTTTTAAGGAACCTCCATACTGTTCTCCATAGTGGTTGTAACAATTTACATTCCCACCAACAGTGTAGGAGGGGTCCCTGTTCTCCACACTCTCTCCAGCATTTATTGTTTATAGACTTTTTGATGATGATCATTCTGATCTTGTGAGGTAATACCTCACTGTAGTTTTGATTTTAATTTCTCTGATAATTAGTGATGTTGAGCATCTTTTTATGTGCTTTTTGGTCATGTCTTCTTTGGAGACATTTCTATTTAGATCTTCTGCCCATTTTTTCATTCGGTTGTTTGATTTTTGACATAGAGCTGCATGAGCTGTTTGTATATTTTGGAGATTAATCCCTTGTCGGTCGCTCCATTTGCAAATATTTTCTCCAATTCTGTGGGCTGTCATTTCATTTTGTTTATGGTTTCCTTTGCTGTGCAGAAGCTTTTAAGTTTAATTAGGTCCCATTTGTTTATTTTTGTTTTTATTTTCATTAAAGAATAGTCAAAGCAATCCTGAGAAAGAAAGACGGAGCTGGAGGAGTCAGCCTCCCTGACTTCAGACTATACTACAAAGTACCGTAATCAAAACAGTATGGTACTGGCATAAAAACAGAAATATAGATCAATGGAACAGGATAGAAAGCCCAGAAATAAACTCACGCACCTATGGTCAACTAATCTATGACAAAGGAGGCGAGAATATACAATGGAGAAAAGACAGTCTCTTCAATAAGTGGTGCTGGGAAAACTGGACAGCTACATGTAGAAAAATTAAACTAGAACAATCTCTAACACCATACACAAAAATAAACTAAAAATGGATCAAAGACCTAAATGTAAGGCTGGACGCTATAAAACTCTTAGAGGAAAACACAGGCAGAACATTCTTTGACATAAATCGCAGTAACATCTTTTTTGATCCACCTCCTAGAGTAATGAAAATAAAAACAAAAAATAAACAAATGAGAAAGCCCCACTCTTGAGCTCAGGCACATAAAGCCTGGCTAAGACTGAGGGGCAGAAGCACCAAGAAACCATCCTGTCCCTGCCAGGAGCCTCCAGTGAGTAACAAGCAGAGCAGTAACAGTTCATAGCCAAGGGAAGGGCAAGGGTATATAGAGACCCCTTCCGTGGTGCAGGCATACAGAGACTGCTGAAAGCTGAGGGTGAAGCAAGGCACTGGGAAAACTGCTCTGACAACCCAACCCCTACACTAAAAACAGACTAGCAGCAGCAGCCTGAAGTATGTGAGCACCAAAAGCAAGAATAGAAATGATACAATCCAAACCTAGCTCAACTCTAAACAGATGGACTGTACCACCCTCACACTAATGGCTTGACAGAAGAGGTGTTCTCATTTTTGAGCATGTACACTGCTCACCTCAGGCTCTACTGTTCTCTTATAGATGATATCCAGCTCCCAATAAAAAATTGTGAGTTATAAAATAGGCAAGAAATAAAAAGAATTTTTATCAGGAAATAGAGTACTCAATAGAATCAGACCCAGATATAGCCCAGATATTTAACCAATCAGACAAAGACTTTTCTCAGAATTCATGTAAAAGGCATTTCACAGAAAAGAACTTATGAACAGCCATCAAGCATTTGAAATGACCAAACCCATTATTGATCAGGGAAACGTAAATTAAATCCTCGATATCACTTTGCACCTATCTAATTGGTAAAAAGTTTTAAACCTGACAATATGAAGTTGTGGCCAAGGATGCTGAGCAACAGGAATTCTCATCCACTGCTGGCAGGGGCAGAAAATTGTTAAAATCATTTAGGAAAACAATTGGGCATATCCTTTTAGGATGACTACATCTCACAGCCCAACAATTTCACTTTAGGTGCAATTTAGAAGAATTCTGGCAATTGGGCTCTTGGAGACATGTACGAAAATGGTGATATAGAAACAAGCATAAGGCCTCAAACTACAACCAAATGTCTATCAGCAGTAACATGGGTAAACTATGGTACAGTCATACAATGGAATATGATAAAGTAGTTAAAATTACCTATAGCTACATATATAAATATGTATAAATGAATATAAAAACAGAAATATGAAAGAAAAAGCAAGAACAAATCACAAAAGAAATAGAAGAGTATGATTCCATAGTGCAAATTTCAAAATTCAGTGAGCTAAGTAATATAATCTTTAGCAACGCATACAGAGATGATAAAATCATGAAGAAAAAGCAAAGTAATGGTAAACCAAAATTAGGATATCATTTATATCAGATGGGGTTAGGGCAGAGAGGGGGAAATCATCGTAGAGGGGCACACAGTGGGCTTCTAAGACACTGGTAGCATTCAATCTCTGAAACTGAGTGAGAACACATGTAAACTTTTCATTCTTCTTCTTTAGATTGTACATACATGCTAAAGTCTTTTGAATGAATGCTATACTAAACAATAGCAAGAGTTATCAAAGATAGTTTTTTAAGTGAGTTCAAACAAACATTAAAGGTCAGATTTATCTCATACTACTTCAACTGTTGCAAAGCAAAGAAAAATATGGAAAATGTCTACATTTACTTAAAATCATAATTTTGTTACTAAAACATGAAAAAGGTGGTATCCCTTCCTAAAAACCAACTAGAGAGAAAATATAATTGTAAAATCTAAAATAGTTGTATCTAGCAGCATATTGAAAGCTATTGCAATATAACAGCTCAATGGTCCCCAAAGGCCCATGTTAACTAGAAGTTATAGATACGTAGCAGATAACACAGTCATCCTTCCCTCAATATATTCAGAGTGTTTGGTTACAGGGCCCCCAGGCAAATACCAAAATCCATGGATGTTCAAGTTCCTTACATAAAATGGTGTAGTATATGCATTTAACTTATGCACAAA
The DNA here is from genome assembly GCF_963455315.2 of Globicephala melas. NCBI lineage: Eukaryota > Metazoa > Chordata > Mammalia > Artiodactyla > Delphinidae > Globicephala > Globicephala melas. The sequence goes on along the minus strand of NC_083330.1, from coordinate 40,917,499 downwards.
CTCTCATATATTTTAAATCCTCTCTAGATTATTTATAATGCCTAGTACAATGTAAATGCTATGTATATAGTTGCTGGCTTGCAATAAATTCAAGTGTGGATTTTTGGAACTTTCTGGAATTTTTTCCCAAATGTTTTCAATCTGCAATTGGTTGATTCCGTGAAGGCGAAACCCACAGACTCAGAGGGCCAACTGTACTAATAAAGGGCTAGTATTGGCTCATCCTTACCTTCTCAGCATGCCTAGCTTTTCACAGTCTGCATTTTAAATTGTGAGTTGTATACGTATTTATCTAAACCTGACCAAGTTCTCGTTGATCAATCTTCAACAAACGAGATGGTCACTTCCTTTGAAGCATGCTTCATCTTATAAATGTCTTGCTCAATCATAAACCAGAAAGACAACTACCTGGTGGTTTTATTTTTTGCTTTTGTGATGTTTTGTTTTGTTTGCAGCTGCTTCATTCTTTCGTCTCATTTTATTTGGTTTATTTTAAGAGCTAGCAGGAGAGACCTTCAAGATGGCGGAGGAGAGAAACGTGGAGATCGCCTTGCTCCCCCAAAATACATCAGAAATACATTTACATGTAGAAGAACTCCTACAGAACACCTACTGAACGCTGGCAGAAGACCTCAGACCTCCCAAAAGGCAGGAAACTCCCCACGTACGTGGGTAGGGCAAAAGAAAAAAGAAAAAAATGGACCAAAGAATAAGGATGGGACCTGTACCACTGGGAGGGAGCTGTGAAGGAGGAAAAGTTTCCACACACTAGGAAGCCCCTTCACGGGCGGAGACTGTGGGTGGCGGAGGGGGAAGCTTCAGAGCCGCGGAGGAGAGCGCAGGAGCAGGGGTGCAGAGGGCAAAGCGGAGACATTCCCGCACAGAGGACTGTAGCCGAATAGCACTCACCAGCCCGAGAGGCTTGTCTGCTCACCTGCTGGGGTGGGCGGGGCTGGGAGCTGAGGCTCGGGCTTCCGAGGTCAGATCCCAGGGAGAGGACTGGGGTTGGCTGCATGAACACAGCCTGAAGGGGGCTAGTGCACCACAGCTAGTCGGGAGGGAGTCCGAGAAAAAGTCTGGACCTGCCGAAGAGGCAAAAGGCCATTGTATCAGGGTGCACGAGGAGAGGGAGTTCAGAGCACCACCTAAATGAGCTCCAGAGATGGGTGCGATGCACGGCTATCAGCGCGGACCCCAGAGATGGGCATGAGATGCTAAGGCTGCTGCTGCCGCCACCAAGAAGCCTGTGTGCGAGCACAGGTCACTATCCACACCTCCCTTCCCAGGAGCCTGTGCAGCCCGCCACTGCCAGGGTCCCGTGATCCAGAGACAACTTCCCCGGGAGAACACACAGCGTGCCTCAGGCTGGTGCAACGTCATGCCGGCCTCTGTTGCCGCAGGCTCATCCTGCCTTCTATAGCCCTCCCTCCCCTTGGCCTGAGTGAGCCAGAGCCTGCTAATCAGCTTCTCCTTTAACCCGGTCCTGTCTTAGTGAAGAACAGATGCCCTCAGGTGACCTACATGCACAGGCGGGGACAAATCCAAAGCTGAACCCCAGGAGCTGTGCAAACAAAGAAGAGAAAGGGAAATCTCTCCCAGCAGCCTCGGGAGCAGTGGATTAAATCTCCACAATCAACTTGATGTACCCTGCATCTGTGGAATACCTGATTAGACAACGAATCATCCCAAAATTGAGGCAGTGGACGGAGCAACAATATATATACATTTTTTTCCTTTTTCTCTTTTTGTGAGTGTGTATGTGTATGCTTATTTGTGTGATTTTGTCTGTACAGCTTTGCTTTTACCAATTGTCCTAGGGTTCTGTCTGTCCTTTTTGTTTGTTTGTTTTTTTAGTATAGTTTCTACTGCTTGTTATCATCGGTGGATTTGTTTTTTGGTTTGGTTGCTCTCTTCTTTCCTTCTTTTTTTAATTACTTTTTAATTATGTTACATTTTAAAAATATTTTTTATTTCAAAAACTTTCTTTTCTTTCTTTCTTTTCTCTTTCTTTCCTTCCTTCCTTCCTTCCTTCGTCCCTCCCTCCTTCCTTCCTTCCTTTCTTTCTCTTCCTTCTTTTCTTTCTTTTTCTTTTTCTCTCCCTTTTATTCTGAGCCGTATGGCTGACAGACTCTTGATGCGCCGGTGGGGTGTCAGGCCTGTGCCTCTGAGGTGTGAGAGCCGAGTTCAGAATACTGGTCAACCAGAGACCTCCCAGTTACACGTGATATCAAATGGCAAAAGCTCTCCCAGAGATCTCCATCTCAACGCTAAGACCCAGCTCCACTCAACAACCAGCAGCTACAGGGCTGGACACTCTATGCCAAACAATTAGCAAGACAGGAACACAACCCCACTCATTAGCAAAGAGGCTGCCAAAATCATAAGGTCACAGACACCCCAAAACACACCACTGGACACGGTCCTGCCCATCAGAAAGACAAGATCCAGCCTCATCCTCCAGAACACAGGCACCAGTCCCCTCCACCAAGAAGCCTACACAACCCACTGAACCAACCTTACCCACTGGGGGTAGACACCAAAAACAACGGGAACTATGAACCTGCAACCTGCAAAAACGAGACCCCAAAACACAGTAAGTTAAGCAAAATGAGAATACAGAGAAACACGCAGCAGATGAAGGAGCAAGGTAAAAACCCACCAGACCAAACAAATGAAGAGGAAATAGGCAGTCTACCTGAAAAAGAATTCAGAATAATGATAGTAAAAATGATCCAAACCTGGGAAATAGAATGGAGAAAATACAAGACACATTTAACAAGGACCTAGAAGAATTAAAGAGCAAACAAACAATGATGAACACCACAATAAATGAAATGAAAAATTCTCTAGAAGGAATCAATAATAGAAAACTGAGGCAGAAAAATGGATGAGTGACCTGGAAGATAAAGCAGTGGAAATAACTACTGCAGAGGAGAATAAAGAAAAAAGAATGAAAAGAATTGAGGACAGTCTCAGAGACCTCTGGGACAACATTAAACACACCAACATTCAAATTATAGGGGTCCCAGAAGAAGAAGAGAAAAAGAAAGGGAATGAGAAAATATTTGAAAAGATTACAGTTGAAAACTTCCTTAAGTGGGAAAGGAAATAGTTAATCAAGTCCAGGATGGGCAGAGAGTCCCATACAGGATAAAACCAAGGAGAAACATGCCAAGACACAGGTTAATCAAACTATCAAAAATTAAATACAAATAAAAAATATTAAAAGCAGCAAAGGAAAAACAACAAATAACGTACAAGGGAATCCCCACAAGGTTAACAGCTGATCTTTCAGCAGAAACTCTGCAAGCCAGAAGGGAGTAGCAGGACATATTTAAAGTGATGAAAGGGGAAAACCTACAACCAAGATGACTCTACCCAGCAAGGATCTCACCCAGATTCGATGGAGAAATTAAAACCTTTACAGACAAGCAAAAGCTAAGAGAATTCAGCACCACCACACCACCTTTACAACAAATGCTAAAGGAACTTCTCTAGCCAGCAAACACAAGACAAGGAAAAGAGCTACAAAACCAAACCCAAAACAATTAAGAAAATGGTAATAGGAACATACATATCGGTATTACCTTAAATGTAAATGGATTAAATGCCCCAACCAAAAGACATAGACTGGCTGAATGGATACAGAAAAACAGACCCGTATGTATGCTGTCTACAAGAGACTCACTTCGGACCTAGGGACAAGTACAGACTGAAAGTGAGGGGATGGAAAAAGATATTCCATGCAAATGGAAATCAAAAGAAAGCTGGAGTAGCAATTCTCATATCAGACGAAATAGAGCTTAAAATAAACACTATTACAAGAGACAAAGAAGGACATGACATAATGATCAAGGGATCAACCCAAGAAGATATAACAACTGTAAATATTTATGCACCCAACATAGGAGCACCTCAATACATAAAGCAAATGCTAACAGCCATAAAAGGGGAAATCGACACTAACACAATCATAGTAGGGGACTTTAACACCCCACTTTCACCAATGGACAGAGCTTCCAAAATGAAAATCAATTAGGAAACACAAGCTTTAAATGACACATTAAACAAGATGGACTTCATTGATATTTATAGGACATTCCATCCAAAAGCAACAGAATACACTTTCTTCTCAAGTGCTCATGGAACATTCTCCAAGATAGATCATATCTTGGGTCACAAATCAAGCCTTGGTAAATTTAAGAAATTTGAAATCATATCAAGTATCTTTTCTGACCACAATGCTATGAGACTAGATATCAATTACAAGAAAAAAAATCTATAAAAAATACAAATACATGGAAGGTAAACAATACACTACTAAATAACCAAGAGATCACTGAAGAAATCAAAGAGGAAATCAAAATATACCTAGAAACAAATGACAATGAAAACATGACCCAAAACCTATGGGATGCAGCAAGAGCAGTTCTAAGAGGGAAGGGATAGGGAGGGTGGGAGGCAGACGCGAGAGGGAGGAGATATGGGGATATATGTATATGTATAGCCGATTCACTTTTTCATAAAGCAGAAACTAACACACTACTGTAAAGCAATTATACTCCAATAAAGATGTTTAAAAAAAAAAAAAAGGGCTAGCAGGGAGGAGTATTAGGGCTACAGAGTTCAAGACCTAATGCATTTTCAGACATAGGAAATCCCCAATCAAATTTTCAACAATAAAATTCCTTAAATAGTTGAAAAATATGACCTACAAAAAGAGGAGGGAAAATCTCTCATTATTTAGCCTAGAGAAGAAGTCAAGAAGTGATCTCATAATGGACTTCAGCTGTGACGGGTCCCTTCTGTGGCAGATATGAGCAGCAGAATATAAGGCATAGGAAAACCAGGTTTTGGCTGCAGCAGTGAGCATTAGGGGTCATATAAACGATCAAGAATTTCTGATGGAAGGCTTTTGTAGAAGTTTAAAAAATGGCTAACAGGGGAAAGGTTATGGAAAATTCCATTCCTTGGAGGATTTCTAAAATAGAACACATTCTTAGGTCTTAGAAGGAAAGCTAACAGACAAGGAGTAAATAAAAATCTTTCAAGGTTCCATCTAGTCCAATATTCTATAACAGTTTTCAAGAATTCTTCTTTTATTCAAACCACTTTAAAGGGGGAAATTGTCCTTTGAAAAGTCTCCATAACCTCAACAGACTTTTTTCCCTGAGCATCTCCTGGTTCTTCCCACGATTTAGAATCTAAACACAGGTGGACAGGCACTTCTTAAGAAACCTGTTTCACGATTCCTGTCAGAGACAAAGCCTTGGCTTTCAGAGGGCAGTTGCCGAATGTATCATGCTCTTGCCTAGAACAGACAAAAGGGGACATGTTTGAACAAACACCATCCTCACCACGATCAGACTAGGTGGTCTACAGAATGCAGCTGGGCTCCTGACACATAGGGTGTTCAGAGACAGCACAGCAAACATCTGAGCTCCTCTTGAATTGGTTTCTTATTATCAAACCTTATTTACTGAAGCTGTTGGGTGTTGATAGCTTGTGGGATACATGCTTCTTTCACAAGAAAATGGGCCATCTGTCCAAATGCTCACGCATCGCAAAGCTGCTCCTGAAAGGGGCTGTTTCCACTCCTAGAGGGCCGCCCTACTGTGCAGGGCACTCAGATTGGCTTCATAAAGGGAAGATCATGCCTAATCCTGGTTGAATTCTCTGAGCACATTACTGCACTGATATCAGAGAAAAAAACAAGAAGGGCCTAATTTATCTGTGACTCACAAAAACCAAGCCTCTGGTAGATTTAGCAAACGTGGTTGCGGTGTATTTGGAAGAAATGGCTGAAATTGATTAAACATTGATTTGTGGATGGGGCACAACAAAGAGTATCTGTGGAAGGAAATCATTCTGATTAAACGGAGGCAACTGGGTTTTATCCAGAAGTCATGACTGGTTGCAACTGGAGATGACATTCTTTTAAGTGAAAGAACTATGCTCCTGCATGCCTTTTCCTTCGGTCTAAGCAACCACAGGAGAAGCTGTCTCACTTAAGAGGATGAGAGGAGTAGAAAAGTTGACTTACAACATTGTATTTGAACTTTGTCAGGGGAGGAGAGGGAGACAGTTTAGGCAACTTCTATCTCAATAATGACCATCTTTCCCATGGTTGAATCCAACTATGGTACAGTGCCCAGCTGGAACTTCGTTTTTCTTACAACCATTCACTCACCACTATATTCCAGGATTCTGTTAGGCGTGGTGTATAGGATTAAAAAAAAAAGAACAGGGCCTTCCCTGGTGGCGCAGTGGTTGAGAGTCCGCCTGCCGATGCAGGGGATATGGGTTCGTGCCCCGGTCCGGGAAGATCCCACATGCCGCGAAGCGGCTGGGCCCGTGAGCCATGGCCGCTGCGCCTGCGCGTCCGGAGCCTGTGCTCCGCAACGGGAGAGGCCACAACAGTGAGAGGCCCACGTACCGAAAAAAAAAAAAAGAAAGAAAGAACAGAGGCATGTGGCACTCTGATATTCTACAGACTCTTTCATGGTTCAACTTAGACAAGCTCATAGAGGTAGCATCACTCTTTCATTATAGAAAATGGAGGCTAAGATGCTTCCTACTTAAAGGAACTTTTTTAACCTTTTTTTTTGGGCCATTTAGATTTATAAGCTAAAAGATTCTTCTTGTCCCCTAATGGTTTCTAAAATCTCAGAAGCCTATGCAGCTTAGAGTACTGTTTTTGATGCTTGGTTGCCTATTGATTGTGGAAACTTTCTCAATTACTGAACCTTCTCTGATCGTCTGAACATTCTCTACAGAAGTCAGTCTGCAAGATCAGCTGAAAGCCTCAGTCTATAAAATACTCTGCAGGCTCCAGTTCTGAGCCATGAGAAAAAACTAAACAACAGGCCAGGATTTACCTATTCAAATGAGTGTTGTCATTCTGAAAAGCACAGTCCCTGGGAGGCTATACAATAATTCCTTCTCTACCACCAGTTCCCATAAAGAGAAAGCCAAATTAGCATGGATTAGTATATCGATTTACTTCTGTCTAGCTTTTCCTTAATAGAAAGAAATTTAGTCTGAGGATGGGGGATTTTTAGTTACTTTAATTGTGATGATTAGGGAAGGAAGAAGGAAGGACGGAAGGAAGGGAGGGAGGAAAGAAGTAATGAATTAAAGAAGGAAGGAGAGGGGGAGAGGAGAGGACAAAGGAAGAGAGGGAAGCAAAATGGTGACTAGCACAAAAGAGAAGGTGAAGTAGTGAACAGATTAGAAGGGAAGTGTATGGCAAAGAAGCTTTCAGAAAGGCAGAGGAAGAAAAGAGAAAGTAAACCCAGGTCAAGATGTGAACCCAGGCTTGTGTCATGTTGCTCAGGTTCACATGACAAAGTTGAGAGAAAATGTGTCCCCATGTTCTGATGTGCATGGGGCTTGATGTCATCATGGATGTTGCTAAGACGAGGTAAGCTCAGAAGTGGGAAGGAGGCTTTGGAAGTACTACCCAGCCATGAGAGCCTGTGTAATTTAAAGAAAAGCTACCTGAAATATTTCTACCTCAAACATTCAAGTTATTCATTGGCTCCTGCCTAACATGTCCCTGGACCACAGTGGTAAGAAGGAATCAGAATTAACCATCCCGTGTCCCAAGACTTGGCAGTGAACTCTGGGGTAGCTGCATGGCTTCCTATGATGTCAGCACTTGAAGACAGCTTTAATTTTGATGCATAAATTATAGCTTAAACAAAAGACAGTCAAATACTGTTACAGATACCCTGAAGAGAGGACTTCTCTTTTCTTTCTTTTGTTGTTTTTTTTTTTTTGGCCTCGCCATGCAGCTTGTGGGATATTAACTCTCCAATCAGGGATCAAACCTGTGTCCCCTGCAGTAGAAGCACAGAGTCCTAACCACTGGACTGCCAGGGAATTCCCAGTAGAGGACTTTTCAACGATCTAGTTTTTAGCTTCAGGACAGAGTGTCAAGGAGCCAAGCTTACTTTGAAAGGCTCCATGTCTGCATGAGCCACAGCCTTGCTGTCCAAGCGTAGTACTTCCTGGTCCTTAGTCCTCTCATCATACTTGACCTCACATTCTATCAGCTAGGTCATTGCAGTTAATAATCTCTGTGTTAAGACTCTAGGGAGAAGCCAAACTTCCATTGGTATATTTTGTTTTAGGAGGAAGATGTTGCAAATATCGAACATTTTATATTCTTGCATCCTTGTGCAGAAGAATACTATTTTGCCCATTAATCCTGATTTTGTCTTATTTTTTATTGGAGTTTACATGTCCTAGGAAAAAAACAGAATAGACATCTTAACTAGCATTATAACTAATATAAATGCTATAAGATCCCGGGAAAAGTATATGTTATAGATATTTACCCAAACTGAAAAACTCTCCCTTTCCATTTAAAATATAACAAATCGCAGCTTAATTTCAGTATTCACAGGCAAATAACACGTCTACATGAAAAACAGAAGTGACAATTTTAGTTTCACAAGAATCAAAAGCCATTAAAAGCTAAAGAGCGGGTTAACCTTATGACGTTCGTGCATCACAACGCAAAAGGAATTGTCGGGAAGTGATTTCTTCCAAGTCCAAAGATAACTTGAAGTATGGCCACACTTTGCACAGCACAGAAACATTATCCTCTGCCCTCTTTACAGTGAACTTCAGGGGTAAGGAGTAGGAGCCCCTTGAATGGCATAATGTTTCGTAAAGGCAGACCTGCTAAACAGAAAGGAATAAAACTGGGCCCTAGCGTCCGAGGGCTCATGAGGAGCGCCTATCGGAAAAAGAACATAGTGAGAATACAAGGTAATTTTCAGAACTTAACAGAGGCCACAAAAGGATAATGAATAGTTTAGCTTTTCTCTCTCCAAAATGCAATTAATTACAAAAAAAAGAACATCATGTTAAAAGAACATTCACTTTCTCCATAAATGGATATTGTGGCATTATTACAACATTGTGGGCCTAGATTTCTTTCTTTCTTTTTTTTTTTTAACATCTTTATTGGAGTATAATTGCTTTACAATGGTATGTTAGTTTCAGCTTCACAACAAAATGAATCAGTTATATATATACGTATATTCCCATATCTCTTCCCGCTTGCGTCTCCCTCCCTCCCACCCTCCCTATCCCACCCCTCCAGGCGGTCACAAAGCACCGAGCTGATCTCCCTGTGCTATGTGGCTGCTTCCCACTAGCTATCTACCTTACGTTTGGTAATGTATATACGTCCATGCCTCTTTATCGCTTTGTCACCGTTTACCCTTCCCCCTCCCCATAGTCTCAAGTCCATTCTCTAGTAAGTCTGTGTCTTTATTCCTGTTTCACCCCTAGGTTTTTCATGACATTTTTTTTTTTTAAATTCCATATATATGTGTTAGCATACGGTATTTGTCTCTCTGTTTCTGACTTACTTCACTCTGTATGACAAACTCTAGGTCTATCCACCTCATTACAAATAGCTCAATTTCGTCTCTTTTTATGGCTGAGTAATATTCCATTGTATATATGTGCCACATCTTCTTTATCCATTCATCCAATGATGGACACTTAGGTTGTTTCCATCTCTGGGCTATTGTAAATAGAGCTGCAATGAACATTTTGGTACATGACTCTTTTTGAATTATGGTTTTCTCAGGGTATATGCCCAGTAGTGGGATTGCTGGGTCATATGGTAGTTCTATTTGTAGCTTTTTAAGGAACCTCCATACTGTTCTCCACAGTGGCTGTATCAATTTACATTCCCACCAACAGTGTAAGAGGGTTCCCTTTTCTCCACACCCTCTCCAGCATTTATTGTTTGTAGATTTTTTGATGATGGCCATTCTGACTGGTGTGAGATGATATCTCATTGTAGTTTTGATTTGCATTTCTCTAATGATTAATGATGTTGAGCATTCTTTCATGTGTTTGTTGGCAATCTGTATATCTTCTTTGGAGAAATGTCTATTTAGGTCTTCCGCCCATTTTTGGATTGGGTTGTTTGTTTTTTTGTTATTGAGCTGCATGAGCCGCTTATAAATTTTGGAGATTAATCCTTTGTCAGTTGCTTCATTTGCAAATATTTTCTCCCATTCTGAGGGTTGTCTTTTGGTCTTCTTTATGGTTTCCTTTGCTGCGCAAAAGCTTTTAAGTTTCATTAGGTCCCATTTGTTTACTTTTGTTTTTATTTCCATTTCTCTAGGAGGTGGGTCAAAAAGGACCTTGCTGTGATTTATGTCATAGAGTGTTCTGCCTATGTTTTCCTCTAAGAGTTTGATAGTTTCTGGCCTTACATTTAGGTCTTTAATCCATTTTGAGCTTATTTTTGTGTATGGTGTTAGGGAGTGATCTAATCTCATACTTTTACATGTAGCTGTCCAGTTTTCCCAGCACCACTTATTGAATAGGCTGTCCTTTCTCCACTGTACATTTCTGCCTCCTTTGTCAAAGATAAGGTGACCATATGTGCGTGGGTTTATCTCTGGGCTTTCTATCCTGTTCCATTGATCTATCTTTCTGTTTTTGTGCCAGTACCATACCGTCTTGATAACTGTAGCTTTGTAGTATAGTCTGAAGTCAGGGAGCCTGATTCCTCCAGTTCCTTCTTTCGTTCTCAAGATTGCTTTGGCTATTCGGGGTCTTTTGTGTTTCCATACAAATTGTGAAATTTTTTGTTCTAGTTCTGTGAAAAATGCCAGTGGTAGTTTGATAGGGATTGCATTGAATCTATAGATTGCTTTGGGTAGTAGAGTCATTTTCACAATGTTGATTCTTCCAATCCAAGAACATGGTATATCTCTCCATCTATTTGTATCATCTTTAATTTCTTTCATCAGTGTCTTATAATTTTCTGCATACAGATCTTTTGTCTCCTTAGGTAGGTTTATTCCTAGATATTTTATTCTTTTTGTTGCAATGGTAAATGGGAGTGTTTTCTTGATTTCACTTTCAGATTTTTCATCATTAGTGTATAGGAATGCCAGAGATTTCTGTGCATTAATTTTGTATCCTGCCACTTTACCAAATTCATTGATTAGCTCTAGTAGTTTTCTGGTAGCATCTTTAGGGTTCTCTATGTATAGGATCATGTCATCTGCAAACAGTGACAGCTTTACTTCTTCTTTTCTGATTTGGATTCCTTTTATTTCCTTTTCTTCTCTGATTGCTGTGGCTAAAACTTCCAAAACTATGTTGAATAAGAGTGGTGAGAGTGGGCAACCTTGTCTTGTTCCTGATCTTAGTGGAAATGCTTTCAGTTTTTCACCATTGAGGATGATGTTTGCTGTGGGCTTGTCATATATGGCCTTTATTATGTTGAGGAAAGTTCCCTCTATGCCTACTTTCTGCAGGGTTTTTATCATAAATGGGTGTTGAATTTTGTCAAAAGCTTTCTCTGCATCTATTGAGATGATCATATGGTTTTTCTCCTTCAGTTTGTTAATATGGTTTATCACATTGATAGATTTGCGTATATTGAAGAATCCTTGCATTCCTGGAATAAACCCCACTTGATCATGGTGTATGATCCTTTTAATGTGCTGTTGGATTCTGTTTGCTAGTATTTTGTTGAGGATTTTTGCATCTATGTTCATCGGTGATATTGGCCTGTAGTTTTCTTTCTTTGTGACATCCTTGTCTGGTTTTGGTATCAAGGTGATGGTGGCCTCGTAGAAGGAGTTTGGGAGTGTTCCTCCCTCTGCTATATTTTGGAAGAGTTTGAGAAGGATAGGTGTTAGCTCTTCTCTAAATGTTTGATAGAATTCGCCTGTGAAGCCATCTGGTCCTGGGCTTTTCTTTGTTGGAAGATTTTTAATCACAGTTTCAATTTCAGTGCTTGTGATTGGTCTGTTCATATTTTCTATTTCTTCCTGATTCAGTCTTGGCAGGTTGTGCATTTCTAAGAATTTGTCCATTTCTTCCAGATTGTCCATTTTATTGGCATAGAGTTGCTTGTAGTAATCTCTCATGATCTCTTTTATTTCTGCAGTGTCAGTTGTTACCTCTCCTTTTTCATTTCTAATTCTACTGATTTGAGTCTTCTCCCTTTTTTTCTTGATCAGTCTGGCTAGTGGTTTATCTATTTTGTTTATCTTCTCAAAGAACCAGCTTTTAGTTTTATTGATCTTTGCTATTGTTTCCTTCATTTCTTTTTCATTTATTTCTGATCTGATTTTTATGATTTCTTTCCTTCTGCTAGCTTTGGGGTTTTTTTGTTCTTCTTTCTCTAATTGCTTGAGGTGCAAGGTTAGGTTGTTTATTCGAGATGTTTCCTGCTTCTTAAGGTGGGCTTGTATTGCTATAAACTTCCCCCTTAGAACTGCTTTTGCTGCATCCCACAGGTTTTGGGTCGTTGTGTCTCCATTGTCATTTGTTTCTAGGTATTTTTTGATTTCCTCTTTGATTTCTTCAGTGATCACTTCATTATTAAGTAGTGTATTGTTTAGCCTCCATGTGTTTGTATTTTTTACAGATCTTTTCCTGTAATTGATATCTAGTCTCATGGCGTTGTGGTCAGAAAAGATACTTGATACAATTTCAATTTTCTTAAATTTACCAAGGCTTGATTTGTGACCCAAGATATGATCTATCCTGGAGAATGTTCCATGAGCACTTGAGAAAAATGTGTATTCTGTTGTTTTTGGATGGAATGTCCTATAAATATCAATTAACTCCACCTCGTTTAATGTATCATTTAAAGCTTGTGTTTCCTTATTTATTTTCATTTTGGATGATCTGTCCATTGGTGAAAGTGGGGTGTTAAAGTCCCCTACTATGAATGTGTTACTGTCGATTTCCCCTTTTATGGTTGTCAGTATTTGCCTTATGTATTGAGGTGCACCTATGTTGGGTGCCTAAATATTTACAATTGTTATATCTTCCTCTTGGATCGATCCCTTGATCATTATGTAGTGTCCTTCTTTGTCTCTTCTAATAGTCTTTGTTTTAAAGTCTATTTTGTCTGATATGAGAATTGCTACTCCAGCTTTCTTTTGGTTTCCATTTGCATGAAATACCTTTTTCCATCCCCTTACTTTCAGTCTGTATGTGTCTCTAGGTCTGAAGTGGGTCTCTTGTAGACAGCAAATATATGGGCCTTGTTTTTGTATCCATTCAGCCAATCTGTGTCTTTTGGTGGGAGCATTTAGTCCATTTACATTTAAGGTAATTATCGATATGTGTGCTCCTATTTCCATTTTCTTAATTGTTTTGGGTTCGTTATTGTAGGTCCTTTCCTTCTTTTGTGTTTCTTGCCTAGAGAAGTTCCTTTAGCAGTTGTTGTAGAGCTGGTTTGGTGGTGCTGAACTCTCTCAGCTTTTGCTTGTCTATAAAGGTTTTAATTTCTCCATCATATCTGAATGAGATCCTTGCTGGTTAGAGTAATCTTGGTTGCAGGTTTTTCTCCTTCAACACTTTCAATATGTCCTGCCACTCCCTTCTGGCTTGCAGAGTTTCTGCTGAAAGATCAGCTGTTAACCTTATGGGGATTCCCTTGTGTGTTATTTGTTGTTTTTCCCTTGCTGCTTTTAATATGTTTTCTTTGTATTTAATTTTTGACAGTTTGATTAATATGTGTCTTGGCGTATTTCTCCTTGGATTTATCCTGTATGGGACTCTCTGTGTTTCCTGGACTTGATTAACTATTTCCTTTCCCATATTAGGGAAGTTTTCAACTATAATCTCTTCAAATATTTTCTCAGTCCCTTTCTTTTTCTCTTCTTCTTCTGGAACCCCTATAATTCGAATGTTGGTGCGTTTAATGTTGTCCCAGAGGTCTCTTAGACTGTCCTCAGTTCTTTTCATTCTTTTTTCTTTATTCTGCTCTGCAGTAGTTATTTCCACTATTTTATCTTCCAGGTCACTTATCCGTTCTTCTGCCTCAGTTATTCTGCTATTGATCCCATCTAGAGTACTTTTAATTTCATTTATTGTGTTGTTCATCGTTGCTTGTTTCATCTTTAGTTCTTCTAAGTCCTTGTTAACTGATTCTTGCAATTTGTCCATTCTATTGTCCATTCTATCTCCAAGATTTCGGATCAACCTTACTATCATTATTCTGAATTCTTTTTCAGGTAGACTGCCTATTTCCTCTTCATTTGTTAGGTCTGGTGGGTTTTTATCTTGCTCCTTCATCTGCTGTGTGTTTTTCTGTCTTTTCATTTTGCTTATCTTACTGTGTTTGGGGTCTCCTTTTTTGCAGGCTGAAGGTTCGTAGTTCCTGTTGTTTTTTGTGTCTGTCCCCAGTGGCTAAGGTTGGTTCAGTGGGTTGTGTAGGCTTCCTGGTGGAGGGTACTAGTAGCTGTGTTCTGGTGGATGAGGCTGGATCTTGTCTTTCTGGTGGGCAGGTCCACGTCTGGTGGTGTGTTTTGGGGTGTCTGTACACTTATTATGATTTTGGGCAGCCTCTCTGCTAATGGGTGGGGTTGTGTTCCTGTCTTGCTAGTTGTTTGGCATAGGATGTCCAGCACTGTAGCTTGCTGGTCGTTGAGTGAAGCTGGGTGCTGGCGTTGAGATGGAGATCTCTCGGAGATTTTTGCTGTTTGATATTATGTGCAGCTGGGGGGCCTCTTGTGGACCAGTGTCCTGAAGTTGGCTCTCCCACCTCAGAGGCACAGCACTGACTCCTGGCTGCAGCACCAAGAGCCTTTCATCCACAGGGCTCCTTAATTTGGGATGATTCGTTGTCTATTCAGGTATTCCACAGATGCAGGGTATATCAAGTTGATTGTGGAGCTTTAATCCGCTGCTTCTGAGGCTGCTGGGAGAGATTTCCCTTTCTCTTCTTTGTTCTCACAGTTCCCAGGGGCTCAGCTTTGGATTTGGCCCCGCCTGTGCGTGTAGGTCGCCGGAGGGCGTCTGTTCTTTGCTCAGACAGGACGGGGTTAAAGGAGCCGCTGATTCGGAGGCTCTGGCTCACCCAGGCCGGGGGGGTAGGGGGGGTCACGGAGTGCGGGGCGGGCCTGCAGCGGCAGAGGCCGGCGTGACGTTGCAGCCTGAGGCGCGCCGTGCGTTCTCCCGGGGGAGCCGTCCCTGGATCCCGGGACCCTGGCAGTGGTGGGCTGCACAGGCTCCCCAGAAGGGCGTGTGGCTAGTGACCTGTGTTCGCACACAGGCCTCCTGGCGGTGGCAGCAGCGGCCTTAGCGTCTCATGCCCGTCTCTGGGCTCTGCACTTTTAGCCGCGGCTCGCGCCCGTCCCTGGAGCTTTCTCAAGCAGCGTTCTTAATACCCTCTCCTCGTGCACCAGGAAACAAAGAGGGACGTAAAAGTCTCTTGCCTCTTCGGCAGGTCCAGACCCCTCCCCGGACTCTCTCCCGGCCAGCCGCGGCGCACCAACGCCCTGCAGGCTGTGTTTACGCCGCCAACCTCAGTCCTCTCCCGGCGCTCCGACAAAACCCGGAGCCTCAGCTCCCAGTCCCGCCCGCCCCGGCGGGCGAGCAGACAAGCCTCTCGGGTGGTGAGTGCCGGTCGGCCCGATCCTCTGCGCTGGAATCTGTCCGCTTTGCCCTCCGCACCCCTGTTGCTGTGCTCTCCTCCGCGGCTCCCAAGCTCCCCCACTCCGCCTCCCGAAGTCTCCCCCCGCGAAGGGGCTTCCTAGTGTGTGGACACTTTTCCTCCTTCACAGCTCTCTCCCGCTGGTGCAGGACCCGTCCCTATCCTTTTGTCTCTGTTTAGTTTTTTCTTTTGCCCTAACCAGGTACGTGGGGGGTTCCTTGCCTTTGGGAGGTCTGAGGTCTTCTGCCAGTGTTCAGTAGGTGCTCCGTAGGAGTTGTTCCACGCGTAGATGTATTTCTGGTGTATCTGTGGAGAGGAAGGTGATCTCCGCGTCTTACTCTTCCGCCATCTTCCCGGAAGTCCTCGGGCCTAGATTTCTTAAGGTCAACACTTAGAGGTTATCTATGGTCCTCTAAGTATTTTGACTTCTCATGAGATTATATTCTCATCAGTTAAATGTTGGTTGTAGCCATGTGGTTTGAAGAGTTAATCATATACCTTGGGGAAAGAAAGGAAGAAAGGCAGGGAGGGAGGAAGGAAGGGAGGGAGGGAGGGGGGAAGATGGACTGACTCTTTCTCCTGAATTGTCCTCTTTCTGAAGAAACAAAAATGCTAATAAAAACAAGTATTTGGACTTCCCTGGTGGCGCAGTGGTTAAGAATCTGCCTGCCAATGCAGGGGACATGGGTTCGAGCCCTGGTCTGGGAAGATCCCACATGCTGCAGAGCAACTAAGCCCGTGTGCCACAACTACTGAAGCCTGCATGCCCTAGAGCCCGCCGTGAGCCACAACTACTGAGCCCATGCACCTCAACTACTGAAGCCCGCATGCTTAGAGCCCATGCTCCACAACAAGAGAAGCCACCACAATGAAAAGCCATCACATTGCAACAAAGAGTAGCCCCTGCCCGCACAACTAGAGAAAGCCCACGTGCAGCAACAAAGACCCAATGCAGCCAAAAATAAATAAACTAATAAATTTAACTTGTATTTATTAGCACAAACAGTATATTTAAATAGGCTATAAAATTAGAGCAAGATAAAGAGAAACAGAAGCATCAATATAAGTCACATATTTCTCACTGAATTCTTAATGTTAGCACTTGCTTAACTGGTACAATCTGGTACAATCATGTTCAACATTTCCATCAATACCTTAAAAACATGCTTAGGAATTTTAAGATGATAAGAATATAAGATGAATCATTAATATGTTGGGTCAAATCATCAGGATCCAAAAATATCCTGAAGCAGAAATGACAGTTTATAAGATAATTCAGCAGGATTAATATGAAGGTGTATACTGCACTTTGAGGTGGTGGGTTGATTGTGATTCATTTGGGGACAACCAGAACATTCAGGTGGGCCTATTCATATTGAGCCAACAGTGTGTCTCAGCTATGAAAAAGGTTAACAAAACTTTAGGGTTTGTTGATAAAAATACCGGATTCTGATTACGTGATGTAAAATACTCACACTTTATTCTAGTTAATCAAACCATTTTCCTCCTTTTTTCCCCACCTAGATACCTAAGCAGGTCTGGAGAAAGGACTGTGGTCAGAGAAGAGCTGTCGGGATTTTATGTTTGAAGAGCAACTGAATATGTCGCCCTGAGGAAGAGAAGGCTTCAAAGGGCTAAAGGCTTCATCTACAAGGAGAGCAAACTTGCCCACAAGGTAAAACCAGGCCAGTGAGCGGAGGGCATATGCAGATAGGTTTCAGCTCAGTAGAAGAAAAGATCTGAGTGTTCCAACAAGGAAATAGAATCCCCCAGAGGAGTAAGCTGCCAATACTGAAAGTGTTCCAGCAGAAGCAGAAGGGACATCTGTCAGGTAAAGAATGGATACCTGGCCTGCGGTGAGAGTGGGAGTGGGGCACTGAGCTGGGTAGTCTCCAAAAGGCAATGTAAACCCCAAGACTCTATGATTCTAAAAGGAAAAACGGGCTTATCTTGGCCATGATTCAGTGATGTAGTCGTATGATACTAATATATTTTTGTACTATAAATTTCCATTATCATGTTTTTTCTTTGACTGGATCGAAAACAAAAAATTTTAATTATATTACTAGTAACATTTATTATTAAGGAAATATGCCATACTAAAAAGAACTTCTTATGATTTTAAAATTTGCCTTCGTGCTGCATCGACTTCCCCTGGAACCTAGGGGCATACAGTGGGAGGGCATAATAATATGATCACTCCCAATATCATCCTTTGTGGTGAGCTCCACCTCTTGTGGTTTCCTTTAATAATCCATGATGGACCATCATCTCTTCATTCGATTAAATTTTCTCCAAGTCATTTTCATTTTTTGCATCCATGGGTAGAAAATTCCATAAGTCTATCAACCCCACATGGTTATTTCCCTTTATCTGCCCTAAGATTACCTTCTCAAGTACATAATACATAAAAACTAGACATTTCTAAATGAGCTATTTATTTTTCTTTGCAGGGTATAAAGATTGCTACACTCATTATAACAGTCTCATACCATTTTGATAGTTCCTTCTGAACTTTCTCCAATTCCACTGGATTTTGGAGATGCGGCAATCAAACTTGTGACATACAGATGCCATAACTTTTTTGTTGTATTATAGAGAAACTACAACAACCTTCCTGATAGTTCCCAGAACTTAGTCTCTTTAATTGCCTAGAATTACACAAATTAGGAAACCTACTTGACCCCGGATTTCTTTTCAGGCTCCGACATTCATACTCTATTAGAGCAAGATTATGGTCAACACTCTGTTTTTATACACAGGGAAGTAAAGTGATCTGCCCAAGCAGCAGGGTCTGAAAATCAAACCCAGAGCTTCTGACCCAGAGCCAAGGGTTATTTCCATCATATCCCTCTGCCTGCTTCATAAGAAATAGTGCCTAACCTACTTTTGAGTGCTTTTCTCTAATGCATTGCCTGTTACTTGACTGTGCTAAAAATTCATCTGCTACTTTTTGCCTTAACACATAGTCTAATGAGTTTATTCAACAATTTATCCTGATCAGCTTGACGTGGGTAAGTTCTTTAACCTCTCTAAACCTTGTTTCCCTAGCTGTAAAGTTGGAATAATAATACAAACCTTCAGAGTGTATTCTGAGAATTAAATGAGATGAAATAACATGTTCATCACTGTCATGGTCCCTGGCACTGAGCAATGAACACCGTAAATGGTTGCCATGATTGATTACGCCATAATTATTTTAAGATGACCTCAATCGCTGCAAACAATTCTCTCCAGGAAAGACTCAGTTGGGAAGCTGGAGTGCGTAAGTGGATTTCACACAGCCCACTGCAGCAGGCACGGGTTTAGGGTACTAGGTGCTGCCAGTTTGAATCAGAGGGAGTATCGATCACAAGCACATGTTATTTAGAAACACGACAAATATTCTAAAAATGTTGTTTGGTGAGCCTAATTTAAAACAGCATGAACCTACTCCATTTGAAAACATCCATATACCATGAAATAGCTAACTTACATTTTCATTTCAGTAATAGGTTGCCAAGGGGCAGAAAAAAGTTAGAGCTCAGGCAGTCACAAACATGCAGCCCTCTCTAAATAACTCTGCAGTTACTAGGTAACCAGGTAGCACCGGGTGAAAATGAATTCAGGTGTTTGAACTGATGCTGCCCCATGTACCAGAGGTGAGTTTTGTCCCGGAAGTGGCTAATGGAATGAACGATTCCACTGTCAATTGCATTTACAGAGCTGGCAAGATGGGCTGCACAACAGCTCTCTCCTCAGGAGGGCCTAGAATATAGGGAGAGAGTCCAGAATACAGCCTTAGAGAAAAGCATCAAAAGTCTGGCATGTTTCACGTAGAAATGAGAGCTTACGCTGGGAACAGAGAGCATATCCTGACATCACACTTGAGCATAATCTCTGTAGAGAAGGTATAAAAACCACCAAGAATGGGGAGTGGATGACAAAGGGCAGATGTCAATTTTTCCTGCTGTTGTAGACAAATTTAAGGGTAGCATTGTTTAAAGATCAAAGAAAGAACTAACTGGCTTGTCAAAGGAGCATTGTTTCATCTCTTTCAACTCCATACTCTAACAATTTATGAATTTTAATCTCCATATGTTTCCTCCAGTAAACTGCGATGAGGTACAGCATGTTTCAACGTTGTCTTTGTTCCTCGTCTTGCAACAGAGTAGTTAAGATCATTGGCTCTAGAGGTAGAAGGGCGGGATTTGAAGTCTACCTTTCTCACTCACCAGGAACTTTCAGCAAGCTGCTTGGACTCTTTGATCTCCCATTTCCATGTATCTAAAAACGAACATTAATGACTGTCCACAGCATTGATGTAACAGCAAGCACGAGGAAAGGGCTTAATGCATTGCCAGGGATCGAGTGCAGGCTCCATCCATCTAGTTTCCTAATCATTCATCTTAGCATTTAATTACATGTTTAACTGTTATCAAAATGTCCTGTTGAAATGGTGTCTGTTCTTAGTAAAAATGGCTCTCTGATGGTATTCTCAAGCAGTTGGGGGGCAAAGAATACTACCCTCCCCTGGTGGAAGGGGGCTGGGAAAGGGAAAGAGCGTGCACAGTCTGAAAATAAAAAGGCTCCCGTCCCTGATGTGATGCACTTCTACTGGGGAGAGGGAAGGAGGATGCCTTCCATCCCCATCCCTCAGCCAGGAAACACTATGCTCTCCTAGTGGCAGTCTGCATCCTTCACATGTATTTCTCACAGGGCTTGAACTATGGTAGAGAGTCAACAAATCAACAGTTGATTTGTTTCTATTTAGTAATAAAATGTGATTCAGAATCAAGCTGGTTCAGTCCCTTACAGAGAAAGATACTAGTTTTTGTGATCAATACACAATTAAAACAAATTTCCAATTAATTACTTTGACATTTACAATTTAGTCACATAAACTCATTAAAGAAGTTTACTCTCAACTATGTATAATGGATAACGTTAACTCCATTTCTCTCAATGATGAGTATAAACCATGAGCACATTAAAAAAAGATTAAGCTTTAATGTGTTCTTCAAAGGTCAGAACCATACAGAGCTATGGACAAGAAATTAGGACTAGAAATAAAGTCATGCTTAAAAGTTAACTATGAGACTTCTGGTCAACATGGTATAGCAATTCACATCTTCATGAGCCTCCTCTGTTCCAAACATGTGGCAATTAGAGATGAAATACAAAAAGGGAAAACCAAACGGTTGTAATTTGGCTCCAAAAACCAGATAAATACCTCTGTGGACTAGAAAGGGATTAGAATCACAAGGCAGTGAGTGGGTCTGAAGCCAGGGGACCTGCAGGGCTCCAGATACAGAAGCCAGCCATGACTGCTTGGCATTCTGTCCCTGTAGGCAGACAGAATCTAAAATTGCTTCACTGGAAATAGGGAGACCTAAGCCAGGCTAACTGTGTGGAAGCAAGCAAGAGGGTTGAGCTCGGGAGAGGAGGCTGAACACAAAAGAAAGATGCCAAGAGGTAAAGCTTTATCAAACATTTGAGCCTGTGGAGGAGAAACGGACAAAGACATGAATCAGAACCAGGCACTGAATCAAGCCACCTGTGCTGGCTTTGTAACAGAATATGTGATCCTCCTTATTACCGCTAGCAAGGGTGGCTGATACAACATAATAAAACCTGGTTCTCCACTGGCAGTGTTGCAGGCCAGGTGAAAGCAATCATAAAACCTCTGCGAGAGAGAACTGAACCCAGAGGGAGAGAAAACAATACAAATAATAATACAAACTGAATTTTAAAACCTCCTACTCAAAATAAGTCAGCAAACCCAAATTCCAAAACATAGGAAGGAATATAGTGCTAAAAATGTCAACAAAATCAGAAACTGAAATAAAACCTCCACTCCAGATTAATTCGTGGAAAGACCGTATCACAAGTTTTAAAAATTATACTTAGGGTGATCAAAGGATTAATTTTCTAGAAAAAGAAAAAATCACCAAAAGTGACTCAAGAAGAAATAGAAAACCTGGAAATATCAATAAATATTAAGAAATTCAATCAAGACTCAGGAAGTACTCCCCTTCTCACACACACACAAACTAATCCACCAGACTCAATGGGTTTTACAGGTAAGTTTCACCCAATTAAAAGGAATAGAGCATCCTCAGACTCAGCCACCTCATTTATCAAGGTGTTACACTGATACCAAAAAAAAAAAAGACAGGGACAGTACAATAAAGTAAATTATAGACCAATCTTATTCATGAATAGGATGCAAAATTATTAAACAGATTATTAAACATGATGCAAAACATCCTCCAATTTTAATAGATAAAATCAGAAAACAAACAGACAATAGAGCTTTGGCCCAAAATGTGAAATATAAGTTAGTCATTCTCTATGAAAAAATAAAATCCATAATACTTCTGATTATACACATGGTGGGGTCTGTAGATTTGTCCACATAGACACGTCATCTGGAATGACCAACTCCAGGCTGTCGCCTGAAGATTAAAGAATTAAGTTGAGCAGAAAATGAGCACACTAATTCATTTACTCCTGCTTCGCTACCCACATCTAGGAAGCCTAACAGCACGGTACCGGCACCACAGTTTACGTATTTCTATTTCAAATACACACGCTATTGTAGTATCCGTGAAACAGTCAACCATTGAAAATGAAAACAAAGCCAACAGTAAAACAGAAAGGTAGGACTGCGTTGCATTCTGTCTTCTGTGCCAGACAGGAGCCCTGAAGCACAGAGTGCCTGCCCTGCCCACAGGCTTCTCCTCAGGAAAGCAGCCTCAGGAATAGTCGTTAGGGCTCATGCCATGTGTCATGAGAAACCAGCTCTGCTTCAATGGTTACAAATAATTATCTCAAAATCATCTCCTGAGTCAAAGTAACATAGGTAATCGGACGTGAGAGAAGCTTACCTTTGACCTGGACTGGCTCAAAAACCTACTCAAGACCGGTGAGTTGCATTGGATGGCAATAAATGAGGGGGACACAGAGAGAGGACAGGGGAGGGAGGGCTCTCCTGCACCCTCTGGTTAAGCCTATTCTATAATACAGTCTTAAAAGTATAGGGACCATTAATTACTGCAAAGCTAAAAAGGAAATTACATACCTGCCATCCATATGTCCTTGTATAGGTGCAGTAAATCATTATACCCCAGGTTAATCTGGGCATATTCCATCCCTTCTGAGTTCCCCCAATTATCTATCGATCTATCTATCTAAATATATTTAGAAAATGCTATACAGTCTAGAGAAACCTGCTTAGCTTTACCCATTTCCAGAATGTTTTATCCGTGCATTCAGCAAGCATCTATCAATCCACTGCTAGACAACATACTACGTATGTGGTGAGGATAGAGCAATGAACTTGACAGATAAGGCCTCTGTCCTTCTGAACTTACATTCTAGTTGAAGGACAGGTGATGACCAAGTGAACAAAGATAACCCCAGACAGTGGCATATGCTGTGAAAAAATAAAATCGAATGACGTGTGAAAGAATGGTGAGGGGCTCATTGGCTAGAAAAATACCTCTCCAAGAAAGTAGAGTTTGACTGAAACCTGAATGGTAAGAGCTGGCTCCGTGAAGATCTGGGAAAGAAAACTCCAGCCAAAGGGAACAGCTGATGCAAAGACCTGAGGGTTGGAATGAGTTTGAGTGGTTAAGTCTTTCTTCACAACAACCTGTGAGCATTCAGCAGAACAGTGAATCAGGGAACCACATTTAGGAAATACTTGAAGTACCAGAAACACTGGTTTAATCTGAATTTAGGAATTATGAATGGGCATGCTGATTTAGGAAACTAAAGAAATTACTTAAATGCTCATCAACAAATCCATCTGGAAATGATAATAATTCCCTTTCAAGTAGGGAAATGCAACATATTAGATCTAGAAGTCCCAGGAAAGATTTGATATAGCAAACTAAAATGAGATTTTCTAGAATTATTTTTCTAATCATAGACAGTCATCAAATAATTTTGTTTTGGAAATGAAAGTAATGCAAATGTCTGTCACAGAAGTCCTGTGGAAGGAACAAAGAAGGAAGGATCATTTCCGGGAAAAAAATCTATCTACCAGGGGAAACTGGGGAAGGAATGGGCACTGAAGATGGAATCAAATGGAAGAGGAGTTGGATAAACAGAAGACCTAAGCAGACATAGACCGTTTCACAGTCAATTGGAAAGCCAACATCACTGAAAGCAGCCCTAATGGGAACGGGCTGTGGCACTGGTGGCACCAACCGGGCAGCAGCAGCGCATGAAATGAGCAACCACCGCTCAAGGCAAGTCACCTGGAAGCCACTTGGGCTGACCGCAATTCACAGTGTCACAAGTGACGGACAGACAGCAAACTCAGGGGAATCTGAGAGCAAACTTATAGTGTGGAGAACCTCGTCAAGAAGAGGATGCAGTTAAGAACACGTGGAAAGCAGTTAAGGAAGAATTCACACAGTGCAAATAGGATGAAATGGGGACAAGTGAACAAGTGAAAGAGCAGGGTTGTGTTTTGTGTTTTACGGAATATCGCACCGTTACAGCAGCTTACCTTTCAGAAACGTGAGTTCCTCCAATTTCAAACCTAACTTGAAAAGGGTGCTAAATTGGATTTAAGTGCAAAAAATAACCATGCTGCTGGGGACTCTTTCATCTTGAGAAAAAAACATGCTCAATCAAATCATTTATGGAATGCAGTGTTCCGATTAAATCAATTTCCTGGTTAGATAGGATTAGATTTTTAAAATATAGTTGTCAATCTTTCTTAAACATATCAGCTAAGATCAGTGGAACAGAACAGACAGTCCTGAAGCAGATCTGTGTATGTCTACAAAATAATTAAGGGTATTGGAGAGGCCAAGTCTGTGGCTCAGAAGCCAGGTACCTGGGGGCGAGGCCTCCTCCCTCTCACCTGAGCGAGGTTGGGCTGGGCCTGGGCGCATGCGGGTCTCAGATTCCACACCAGGAACCGTTTGAGCCAGCCTAGGGCTGCCTTTGGAGTCGCGGATGCTTCCGCATTCTCTCCCGAGAGCCATTGGCAAGAGAGACCTTCAAGATGGTGGAAGAGTAAGACATGGAGATCACCTTCCTCCCCACAAATACATCAGAAATACATCTACATGTGGAACAACTACTACAGAACACCTACTGAACGCTGGCAGAAGACCTCAGACTTCCCAAAAGGCAAGAAACTCCCCACGTACCTAGGTAGGGCAAACGAAAAAAAGAAAAAACAGAGACAAAAGAATAAGGATGGGACCTGCCCCTCTGGGAGGGAGCTATGAAGGAGGAAAGGTTTCCACATACTAGGAAGCCCCTTCACTGGTGGAGACAGGGCGTGGCGGGGTGGGGGGAAGCTTCGGAGCCACAGAGGAGAGCACAGCAATAGGGGTGCAGAGGGTAAACAGGAGATACGCCCACACAGAGGATCGGTGCTGACCAGCACTCACCACCCAGGGCGGGTGAGGGCTGGAAGCTGAGGCTCGGGCTTCCGAGGTCAGATCCCAGGGAGAGGACTGGGGTTGGCTGCATGAACACAGCCTGAAGGGGGCTAGTGCACCACAGCTAGCTGGGAGGGAGTCCAGGAAAAAGTCTGGACCTGCCTAAGAGGCAAGAGACCATTGTTTGGGGGTGTGCGAGAAGAGGGGATTGGGATCACCGCCTAAATGAGCTCTAGAGACGGGCACAAGCAGCGGCTATCACCGCGGACCCCAGAGACGGTAATGAAATGCTAAGGCTGCTGCTGCAGCCACCACGAAGCCTGTGTGCGAGCACAGGTCACTGTCCACACCTCCCCTCCCAGGAGCCTGTGCAGCCCGCCACTGCCAGGGTCCCATGATCCAGGGACAACTTCCTCAAGAGAACACATGGCGCGCCTCAGGTTGATGCAACGTCACACCGGCCTCTGCCACCGCAGGCTAGCCCCTCACTCCATATCCCTCCCTCTCCCTGGCCCGAGTGAGCCAGAGCCCCCTAATCAGCTGCTCCTTTAACCCCGTCCTGAGCAAAGAACAGATGCCCTCAGGCGACCTAAACGCAGAGGCGGGGACAAATCCAAAGCTGAGCCCCAGGAGCTGTGCGAACAAAGAAGAGAAAGGGAAATCTATCCCAGCAGCCTCAGGAGCAGCAGATTAACCTCCACAAACAAGCTGATGTACCTGCATCTGTGGAATACCTGAATAGACAATGAATCATCCCAAAATTCAGGTGGTGGACTTTGGGAGCAACGATATATATATATTTTTTTCCTTTTTCTCTTTTTGTGAGTCTGTATGTGTATGCTTCTTTGTGTGATTTTTTCTGTATAGCTTTGCTTTTACCATTTGTCCTAGAGCTCTGTGTGTCTTTTTTTTTTTTTAACTATAGTTTTTAGCCCTTGTTATCATTGGTGGATTTGTGTTTTGGTGTGGTTCCTCTCTTCTTTCTTTCTTTTTTTTTATTACTTTAAATTAAAAAAAATTATAATTTTAATAACTTTATTTTATCTTTTTCTTTCTTTCTTTCTTTTTTTCTCCCTTTTCTTCTGAGCCATGTGGTTGACAGGGTCTTGGTGCTCTGGCCGGGTGTCAGACCTGTGCCTCTGATGGGGGAGAGCCACTTGGAGTTCAGGACAGTGGTCCACCACAGACCTCCCAGCTCCATGTAATATTAAACGGCAAAAGCTCTCCCAGAGATCTCCATCTCAATGCTAAGACCCAGCTCCACTCAACGAGCAGCAAGCTACAGTGCTGGACACCCCATGCCAAACAACTAGCAAGACAGGAACACAACCCCACCCACTAGCTGAGAGGCTGCCTAAAATCATAATAAGGTCACAGACACCCCAAAACACACCACTGGACACGGTCCTACCCACCAGAAAGACAAGATCCAGCCTCATCCTCCAGAACACAGGCACGAGTCCCCTCCACCAGAAAGCCTACACAACCCATTGAACCAACCTCACCCATTGGGGGTAGACACCAAAAACAACAGGAACTACAAACCTGCAAACTGCAAAAACGAGACCCCAAAACACAGTAAGTTAAGCAAAATGAGAAGACAGAGAAACACGCAGCAGATTAAGGAGCAAGGTAAAAACCCACGAGACCAAACAAATGAAGAGGAAATAGGCAGTCTACCCGAAAAAGAATTCAGAGTAATGATAATAAAGGTGATCCAAAATCTTGGAAATAGAATGGAGAAAATACAAGAAACGTTTAACAAGGACCTAGAAGAACTAAAGAGCAAACAAACAATGATGAACAACACAATAAATGAAATTAAAAATTCTGTAGAAGGAATCAATAACAGAAAACTGAGGCAGAAGAACAGATAAATGACCTGGAAGATAAAATAGTAGAAATAACTACTGCAGACGAGAATAAAGAAAAAAGAATGAAAAGAATTGAGGACAGTCTCAGAGACCTCTGGGACAACAATAAATGCACCAACATTCGAATTACAGGGGTCCCAGAAGAAGAAGAGAAAAAGAAAGGGAATGAGAAGATATTTGAAGATATTATAGTTGAAACCTTCTAAAATTGGGAAAGGAAATAATTAATCAATTGCAGGAAGCATAGAGAATCCCATACAGGATAAATCCAAGGAGAAACAAGCCAAGACACATAATAATCAAACTATCAAAAATTAAATACAAAGAAAAAATATTAAACAAAAGACATAGACTGGCTGAATGGATACAGAAACAAGACCCATATATATGCTGTCTACAAGAGACCCACTTCATACCTAGGGACACATACAGACTGAAAGTGAGGGGATGCAAAAAGATACTCCATGCAAATGGAAGTCAAAGAAAGGTGGAGTAGCAATTCTCATATCTGACAAAATAGACCTTAAAATAAAGACTATTACAAGAGACAAAGAAGGATACTACATAATGATCAAGAGATCAATCCAAGAAGGAGATATAACAATTGTAAATATTAATGCACCCAACATAGGAGCACCTGAATACATAAGGCAAATGCTAAAAGCCATAAAAGGGGGAATCGAAACTAACACAATCATAGTAGAAGGCTTTAACATCCCACTTTCACCAATGGACAGATCATCCAAAATGAAAATAAATTAGGAAACACAAGCTTTAAATGACACATTAAACAAGATGGACTTCATTGATATTTATAGGACATTCCATCCAAAAACAACAGAATACACTTTCTTCTCAAGTGCTCACGGAACATTCTCTAGGATAGATCATATCTTGGGTCACAAATCAAGACTTGGTAAATTTAAGAAAATTGAAATCGTATCAAGTATCTTTTCTGACCACAATGCTATGAGACTAGATATGAATTACAGGAAAAAATCTGTTAAAAATACAAATACACAGAAGGTAAACAATACACTACTAAATAACCAAGAGATCACTGGAGCAATCAAAGACAAAGTCAAAAAATATCTAGAAACAAATGACAATGAAAACACGACGACTCAAAACCTATGGGATGCAGCAAAAGCAGTTCTAAGAGGGAAATTTATAGCAATACAATCCTACCTCAGGAAACAAACATCTCAAATAGACAACCTGACCTTACACCTAAAGCAATTAGAGAAAGAAGAACAAAAAAACCCCAGAGTCAGCAGAAAGAAAGAAACCATAAAGATTAAGAAATAAATGAAAGGGAAATGAAGGAAACAATAGAAAACATCAATAGAACTAAAAGCTGCTTCTATGAGAAGATAAAAAAATTGATAAACCATTAGCCAGACTCATCAGGAAAAAAAGGGAGAAGACTCAAATCAAAAGAATTAGAAATGAAAAAGGTGAAATAACAGCTGACACTGAAGAAATACAAAGGATCATGAGAGATTACTACAAACAACTATATGCCAATAAAATGGACAACCTGGAAGAAATGGACACATTTTTAGAGATGCACAATCTTCCGAGACTGAACCAGGAAGAAATAAAAAACGTAAACAGACCAATCACAAGCACTGATATTGAGACTGTGATTAAAACTCTTCCAACAAACGAAAGCCCAGAACCAGATGGCTTCACAGAAGAATTCTATCAAACATTTAGAGAAGAGCTAACACTTATCCTTCTCAAACTCTTCCAAAATATAGCAGAGGGAGGAACACTCCCAAACTCATTCTACGAGGCCACCATCACCCTGATACCAAAACCAGACAAAGATGTCACAAAGAAAGAAAACTACAGGCCAATATCACTGATGAACATGGGTGCAAAAATCCTCAATAAAATACTAGCAAACAGAATCCAACAACACACTAAATGATCATACACCACGATCAAGTGCAATTTATCCCAGGAATGCAAGGATTCTTCAACATATGCAAATCAATCAATGTGATACACCATGTTAACAAACTGAAGGATAAAAACTATATGATCATCTCAATAGATGCAGAAAAAGCTTTCGACAAAATTCATCACCCAATTATGATAAAAACCCTCCAGAAAGTAGGCATGAGGGAACTTACCTCAACATAATAAGGGCCATATATGACAAATCCACAGCCAACATCATTCTCAGTGGTGTAAAACTGAAAACATTTCCACTAAGATCAGGAACAAGACAAGGTTGCCCACTCTCACCACTATTATTCAACATAGTTTTGGAAGTTTTAGTCATAGCAATCAGAGAAGAAAAAGAAATAAAAGGAATCCAAATTGGAAAAGAAGAAGTTAAGATGTCACTGTTTGCAGATGACATGATACTATATATAGAGAATCCTAAAGACTCTACCAGAAAACTACTAGAGCTAACCAATGATTGGTAAAGTAGCAGAATACAAAATTAATGCACAGAGATCTCTTGCATCCTATACAATAATGATGAAAAATCTGAAAGAGGAAATTAAGGAAACACTCCCATTTACCATTGCAACAAAAAGAATAATATACCTAGGAATAAGCCTACCTCAGGAGACAAAAGACCTGTATGTAGAAAACTGTAAGATACTGATGAAAGAAATTAAAGATGATACAAACAGATGGAGAGATATACCATGTTCTTGGATTGGAAGAATCAACATTGAGAAAATGACTATACTACCCAAAGCAATCTACAGATTCAATGCAATCCCTATCAAACTACCAATGGCATTTTTCACAGAACCAGAACAAAAAATTTCACAATTTGCATGGAAAGACAAAAGACCCTGAATAGCCAAAGCAATACTGAGAAAGAAAAACGGAGCTGGAGGAATCAGGCTCCTGGACTTCAGACTATACCACAAAGCTACAGTAATCAAGACAGTATGGTACTCGTGCAAAAACAGAAATATAGATCAAGGGAACAGGATAGAAAGCCCAGAGATAAACCCATGCATATATGGTCACCTTATTTTTGATAAAGGAGGCAAGAATATACAGTGGAGAAAAGACAGCCTCTTCAATAAGTGGTGCTGGGAAAACTGGACAGCTACATGTAAAACAATGAAATTAGAACGCTCCCTAACACTAGACACAAAAGTAAGCTCAAAATGGATTAAAGACCGAAATGTTAAGTCCAGACACTATACAACTCTTAGAGGAAAACACAGGCAGAACACTCTGTGACATAAATCACAGCAAGATCCTTTATGACCCACCTCCTAGAGAAATGGAAATAAAAACAAAAATAAACAAATGGAACCTAATGAAACCTAAAAGCTTTTGCACAGCAAAGAAACCATAAACAAGACGAAAATACAACCCTCAGAATGGGAGAAAATATTTGCAAATGAAGCAACTGACAAAGGATTAATCTCCAAAATTTACAAGCAGCTCATGCAGCTCAATATCAAAAAAACAAACCACCCAATCCAAAAATGGGCAGAAGACGTAAATAGACATTTCTCCAAAGAAGATATACAGATTGCCAACAAATAGAAGAAGGAATGCTCAACATCCCTAATTATTAGAGAATTGCAAATCAAAACGACAATGAGTTTGATCACTATCACCTCACACCAGTCAGAATGACCATCATCAAAAAATGTACAAACAATAAATGCTGGAAAGGGTGTGGAGAAAAGGGAACCCTCTTGCACTGTTGGTGGGAATGTACACTGATATAGCCACTATGGAGAACAGTATGGAGGTTACTTAAAAAACTGAAAATAGAACTACCGTACGACCCTGCAATCTCACTACTGGGCAGATACCCTCAGAAAACCATAATTCAAAAAGAGTCATGTACCACAATGTTCAGTGCAGCACTATTTACAATAGCCAGGACATGGAAGCAACCTAAATGTCCATCAACAGATGAATGGATAAAGAAGATATGGCACATATATACAATGGAATACTACTCAGCCATAAAGAGAAACGAAATTGAGTTATTTGTAGTGAGGTGGATGGACCTAGAGTAGGTCATACAGAGTGAAGTAAGTCACAAAGGGAAAAACAAATACCCAAATACTGTATGTTAATACATATATATGGAATCTAAAAAAAAAAAATGGTTATGAAGAACCTAGTGGCAGGACAGGAATAAAGATACAGACGTAGAGAATGGACTTGAGGACACAGGAAGGGGGAAGGGTAAGCTGGGATGTAGTGAGAGAGTGGCATGGACTTATGTATACTACCAAATGTAAAATAGCTAGCTAGTGGGAAGCAGCCACATAGCACAGGGAGATCAGCTCCGTGCTTTGTGACCACCTAGAGGGGTGGGATCGGCAGGGTGGGAGGGAGATGCAAGAGGGAGAAGATATGGGGATATATGTTTATGTATAGTTGACTCACTTTGTTATAAAGCAGAAACTGACACACCATTGTAAATCAATTATACTCCAATAAATATGTTAAAAAATAATTAAGTATATTACAGAAAATGCTTCACAACACCAACATACTATGTGCATTATGAAATATCCACAACAATAGAAATTTGAAATGAGATAAACCTAAGTTTTATATTTTTTCCCAACATCCTCAAGGACCTCCTTGTACCCACTTTGGAGACTTCTTTGCTCTCTGCCCACAATGACCTCTGCTGAACTGCAACCATGGCCTCCAGGAGGGCAGGGCCCTTGGATGCCTTGCTCATCCCATAATCCCCATTACCTTAGAGTACTCATTGAGTATTAGTTCTCCCTTGAGCCCTTTCCTTCCTGGGGGGCTGACACTAGACATAGGTGATACTAGTTTCTCTGTTATCTTTAAGCAGTCTAATTCTATAACTTCTGGGAGGCACTAAAGAGAACTTCTCCACCCAGTGACAGAATGACAAGCACTGGAATGTAAAGTGAGTCCCTTAGCCTAAGGCTACTGATGAAAGTGAAGGAGAATTTTTATACCCTCTAGGAAATGCAATCCATTAAACGGTTAAAAAGAGGAATTTGAGGTATTTCCCCACTATCCAATGGCACTGGAAGAATTTTTAAAGTTGAATAGTAAATACGGGAACACTGTAACCTTTCAGAAGTACAACTGTTTAAAAAGAGCATACTGGGAAGCTGCTCAAATATTCTAAAACAATGAGCAGCTTGACATTTTTCAAACAAATATTTTAAAACTCAGGTCCACACGTGCACTGGAAATTAATGCCATTTGTTCAACAGTAACAGACTTGGTTCACATCCACTCTTGTACATTGGATTATATTTGCTGATTTCATTAAACCTTCAAAAGGTTACAGCAGTTGACATATGAAAAACTCCACACCTCTAGAAGAAGGAATTTTGTCCCAGTCCTCTTTTTACAAAACCTCTCTTCAGAAAGAAATGATAAAGCATAGGACTCTGTTCCTCACTATCCCTGATTATATATTCAAACTTCTTTATCTACAGATATACTAACAAGGAAACAGAAACAGGTGGTCATGAACAAACTTGGGACTGAGAACAAGGCCAGTACCATGGGGAACTCCAAGAACTGCCTGAAGGGACGTTGTAGGGAGGCCCAGAGACCTGGGCTCCTCAAGCAAGGGTCACAGGATGCAAAACTGGGCATGAATGAGCCCACCTCAGCACTCAACTGGTGGGACCAGGGGGCATTTTAATCATAGACAGGACTCCAGAATTCAGTACTTAGCAATGTCAATTGTCTTCCTATCTCTTCTTTCCAGAACACTAAACAAAAACACACAAACAAACAAACAAACAAAAATCCTCCAAAGGGATTTCAGCAGGACCAACAGAAGGGCTGTGTAACTACAGAGAGAATGAAGTCAGCCCTTAAATATGCTTTATAAAGCTACTTGAATTGGAAAAAACTTCTTGACCATGCCAGAAACATATGATCAATGTGGGTTAAATTAGGGTTTCCATAATCATGACAGTAATTTCTGCAATAAGATCTTTAACAGCTACTAATGTACAAAACTCTCCAGCCTAAAAGGCTTAGTGACACAAATAACTATTACATTGTCAAATCCTGAGTAACAATAAAAGTCCTGGAATTAACCCCAATATGCATTAAAGGCTGCAGTTACTGTATCTGTGGCCTAGACACATTTCTGAAAAACTTCAAAAAAAAAAGTCTACAACACTTCTCACTAGTGGTTGTGCTGTAGCGCTATAATGTCCTTTATGTATTTATTTCCTTTTTCTTTTGAAAAAGAAGGCTTCTTCAGATTCCTAGTTTCCTTAACAGTTTCATTTTAACTTACACAAACCAAGAGGACCAGACTGCTATTCTCCAGTTGTACAAGTTCCTTAACTTTCTTGTACCTTGGTTTCTTATCTATAAAAGCAGAATAATAATAACACAAAGTATTGGTTATTATGAGGATTATCTGAATATATGCAAATCATTTAGGACAAAGCCTGGTCCATGGTAGTCAGTTATCAATTATTTGTATTACTTTTATTACTTGAGTGGTTTATATAGATTTATGAAAACAGGTCCAACCATGATATGGGGCAAACTTCCAAATTTTTGATAATCTACTTCCAGGTCATTCAGCTCTCCCATTTAAAATTCCAGCCTATGAGTATCTCTTATTGTACACTGGAGTACTAGAGGGCTTTCCTTTGGAAAAGTAACAGAATTTGGGTAGGTCTGGAAGGCTAGCGGCTTTCAATTGAAGACTCCAGCTTTCAATCATTCAAACCACAGGACAGTACATGGGTCTGGCAGGAGAGTTCCAGAAAGCAGATCTCCCATAAGTAATACATTTAATGCCCTCTGAGATAGAGTTCAACCATGTTAGATAAAAGCACATCACAGGGATTCCTGGTCCCAGCTACAAGTGATGACATTAAAAGGGTCATATTCAAAGTTACTTCCTGAATCAGAGAAAGAGCAAAAGGGAAGAGATGATAAGAGGCACTAGGTTGGTATTTCTCTAAGTGTGGTCCTCAGAATACCAGCATCAGAATCATCTATGACGTCTGTAAAAACGCAGATTCCTGGGTCCCATCCCGGACCTACTGGATCTGAATCTGAGCATGGGTCCGAGGAATCTACATTTTTACTAATCACCCGGATGATTCCTGTGCATGCTAAATTTTTAAGAACCAGTCCAAGAAATTCAACTCAGGTTGTGGGACTGAGCCATAAATCTGTGCTGCTGGTGAGGGATCTTCTGTGTCAACTAGAGGAACTGTGGATTGCTTGAGCTCTGGCTTACCTCTCTTATACCCCAAGGGTCCCTTTCATTTGCTTCATCCCTGCACTTATCCCAGCCTCAAACCGAGAACCCAACTCTACAAATCGTACTGGGACCAAAAGAGGGACATGGGCAGAGCTTGCCATCCTGAGAACTTGGCTCCAACACTGACTTTGTAGTATTCCTTCCTTAATGTGGCTTCTCGCAAGATTATCAAATTTCCATTGAAAAAAAAAAACCGTATAAGTTCAGGGTAAGACAGTAAGGCTTGAAAAAAAAAAAACAAAGAAAGAAAGAAAAAAAACACTCAGCTCTTCCCTAATAGGGATGAAAGAAGAAAATGGAATATAGAAAATGTACCAAATAATAAAATAAAAGAGAAAGAGAAAAAAAAAGAAAATGTACCAAAGAATTGCTTTTTGTGGTTTACTTGTGAAATCAAGTTAGGCAGTCTTTTGAAAGACAATGCTGTATGAGGTTCTGCTAACAAGAATAACCAAATTGTTTCTCTAAATTATAAATCAGTATATATATACTCCTATGCTATTTAGACATTGCAAAATAAGTTATCTTCTCTAGAGAAAAGGAAAAGGGGAAAGGATAAGAATAAAGCATTCTAGACATATATCAACATTAAAGAAATTCAATATTTCAATAGTAGCTTGAATGGCTAAACATCTTCCTCTTTAAGTATTAGAGGTCTTATTCTTTCTTTTTATCGGTTCAGTTTTCTTGCATTTGTATTTTTTTAATTAAAATTGTTACATTTGATCCATAGGAATGAGAAGAGGACATCCGATGCACAATACACGTATACATGTGAAACTGTGCTTGCTCCACTACTGTGAGGGCACAGAAGCGTATTGTACACTTTCACTCCAGTAGTTTTAGAATCATGGATCTCAGTTATGCCCGTGACATCCCTAGTAGGGCAAGGACAACGTCACCTCCGGCAGGAGTGGGATGGGGGACCTGGAGTGGCTTGGCAAAATCCCACAGCATGCTGGCCAGGAAACTCTCAGTTGCGAGCATCTCAGTCACCCTGTGGACTCCACCCCAGGCTGATGCTCAAGCCCAACTCATTACTACTAACAGCAGCCATATTGTCCAGCGTTAAGGTACACGGCCACACTGTGGACAGGAGCCTACAGAGAAAGAACTTGTTATGGAGTGTAAACTGGGGGAGTATTTAGGCAGCTGAAAGTCTGAAGCTGATTTACATGCAAGCCAACCAGGCCAATAGAGGAAAGAAACTAGGGACCGAGGCAAATTCAGCTGAGCTCTGGAATGCAAATAAAGTTTACAAATGAGAAAGGTATCAAGGTTATAATAGTAAGAGTGCAAGGCCAGCACGAGTTCAGCCAATCCCAGCAGCCTGTTGAAACCAGTTCTCCCCTACTCCACTGAATGTACTTCCTGATTTCAAAGTTACATAAGCCTATCTGCGGCAGGCAGCTCCATCCATTACCCACATTCCATCCAGCTAATTAGCAGGTGCCAGACATACTTCTATGGGAGAGGGCTGAGAGCACTTCTGTAAGTCCCTGTGTTTTCATTAATGTGAATTTCTCAGCCTTTCTAGGTCAGAGAAACGCTGGGTGATTACAAGCTCTTACTTGTATGAAAAGGGGAAAAAGCATGCTGGCACATTATAAGGAGCTGATGCCAGTTCCCAAGATTTGGGGAAAGAAGATGGAGTGCTTGAAAGAATGCAAAGGTATTTTTTCTTAAGTAAAATGAATTGATAGACTGTTTTACATCTCCCAAAGGAATCAATCAAGAGAGCACGTAAGGTGCTTTGAGTATTAAATTACAAAAGAAGACTAACTCCAGTAATTAAAGGTGGACTAGCTGATGGGAATTCATCTTCTTGTAATTCTTCCTAAACTACGAGTGAACTGAAAACTCTTTGTAGTATTCATTCATTCATTCATTCAACAAATGCTCCATAAAGCCTACCTCATCCCAGGAACTGAGATGGACTCAAGGAACACAGAGGTCGAGTTTCCTCCTTTGTACTCCAGAAGCCATCTGTCCCCTCATCAACATCCCATTTGCAAGCTACTCAGGAATATTACTTTGTCTTTTCCACTAGATTTTTAGCCAGTCAGTTAATGAACACTTGAGGAAAGAAAGACAGAAGGGAGTGAGACAGAGATGGAGGGAGACACAATTCCTTTCAAAAAGCACATCACCTAGTTTGCTGTGAAAGTCAAGGTGGTCTGGAGTTTCGTATAAAGGGACCACGGAGGACGGTTGGCTTTTTTTCCCTCTTTGTGAGCTAAGTCCTCCATATGGGACCAACCCTAACCTTTGGCTGATGAACCATAATTTTATGTGGAGCTCTATCAGTATCACATTCATTTTAGAGTTGGGAGGAATTAAAAAACCCATTTGGGATATTTGTTTTCAATGTATTAAACTGTGTAACTGTCAGGGAACAATGAGGGAAATCAAATAGGGCAGGAAAGGGAAAACAATTTTTACAGAGAAAAGTAGAATTCATGTTTTAGAATACCCAGGTTAAAAATATTTATTATGATAACAGAGTCAGACTCTCATTACACTTTCACTTGGCATCCCTGAAAAAAGTATTAGTGGTAGAAATTAAGACACCTGAAATTACCAAGCATTGGGGAAGACAGGGAACAGCCGGAACGCTTACGTACTTCTGGTGGGAATGTAAATTGGCACAATCCCATTGAATACAATTTGGCATCATCTAGCAAGGCTGAATATGTGTAAACCCCTTGACCCAGAAATTCCACTCCTAGGTATATGCCCTAGAGCAACTTTTGCACGTATGTGCCAAGAGACGTGGACAAAAATATGTTCATAAACTACACTGTTGGAAACAGCAAAAACTGGAATCAACCCAAAAGTCCATCAACAGTCAAATGGGGAGGTAAGCTGTGGCATAGTCACACAATGAAGTCTTATAAAATGTGAAAATAAACGAAGCACAGCTGCACACGTCAAAATGCATGCTATGCTTTTAAAAAAGCAAATTATGGAAGACTACATACAATGAAAATGGTTATAAAGCTTTTAAAAAAGCAAAACTATATAATATATTGTTTAGAGATACCTATATGGGAAACCTATTTTTAAAAACATAAAAGGATTAACACAAAAAATCCAGACTAGCATTTGCAGGGTGAGGGGACACAGAGAGACTCTAGGAGTAGAGCCCAAGGTAGAGTCAATGGGACTAGTGATGTTAGGTTGAGACCGTTTCATTATACAGACGATCGTTTCATTATTAGGCTTCACAGTGTACATAGATGATACATATTCTGTTGTACAGATCAACTGTGACATATATAAAATGTTTAAATTCTGGTATATCATATGATGGAATACTACACAGCCATTAAAATAAGTTAATTAGATCCACATGTTCTGGAAAAGATCAAGACAAATTGTTTAGGTTAACAAAAAGACCAAGACAGAACCATACCATAGTACACTACCATTTCTGTAACAAGTTAGCCAA
Source organism: Globicephala melas (assembly GCF_963455315.2). Taxonomy (NCBI): domain Eukaryota; kingdom Metazoa; phylum Chordata; class Mammalia; order Artiodactyla; family Delphinidae; genus Globicephala; species Globicephala melas. The sequence continues at coordinate 40,880,091 of NC_083330.1, read as the reverse complement.
GATATTAAAAGCTCATATACCTATGTGATAAGTATATATTTGTACTGAATACCTTCTGCTTGGCCCTCCAACCCACCCTCCATCCTGCACTCTGACTGAGGAGGCTGACCTAGATGGACCCCATCAATCAGTTTTCCTGCTCCCTGGCTTCCCATAGGGTTCAGTCAACAGGGAGCTTCAGCAGGAGAATGGAGGGAGGGAAAAGAGGGAGGTCAGTGTGCTTATTCCCAGCTACCTCTCTGTAGGTGTGGTCTCAGCACCATCAGAGGGTCCTTTCTGCAGCACGTTCCCTGTGTCCAGGTATCCATGAAACTCCCTCCCTGTGCCCTTTCAGGGCTAGGGATAGTAAACATTGTCTCTTGTGGCTTCCCTCCACCATCTCACACTTTGTAAATAGTCCCTTTATTAAACTCAAATTATCCTAATTTGATTCCACCATCTGTTTCCTGCTGGGACCCCAACTGATACAATTATACATGGATATACAAGCATAGAAAAAGGACTAGAAATATACACAAGAAAGGTAATCAGTGGTTAACACTGGTGAAAGAAGCTAGAATTAGAGGAAGAGGGAAACACTACGGTTTTGGCCTTTATATTTTTGTATTGTATAACTTATTTCTAAGAGGCAAGTATTCATGTATTTGAGCAAAACAAATTTTATGAGTACCAGAAAAAATAATGTTTTAAATGCAAAGCTGGGCAGGTTAGTTGAAGGACCAAATCAGGTCCCTTCATCTCTATATCCCTGGTCCCCGGCACAGCGCCAGCCACACAGTAGGTGCTGATAAGAAATGCTGACACTGTAATCCAGTGAACCTTAGACTTAAAGTATGTCTCAGAAGCAAGGTTAGCTTCCATGTAGTTAAGTAATAAAAGGGAACGAATAAACACCTGCTAGAGTAGCTCCACAGAGGCTTCCTAGAGGCGTGGGTAATGATGGCCCCAATGACTGTAGGTGCAGGCAACAACTGGGCAATGAGCCTGGTTCCTGGCCTGCATGGTGTGCCCACGGCTGAGGCCCCAGGACCTCTGCACTGAGCTGGGCATGAGAATTGCACATAACCATGCTTACGGAGGTGTCTCTCCAAGGCCAGACAGACTTCAGTACTACTATCTCCCCTCCTGGTACCCAGGGTCTGGACGCTTCTCTGGACTATGAACTCTGTGGTTAAAACCCTTTGGCTGGGTTTCCCTGGTGGCACAGTGGTTGAGAGTCCGCCTGCCGATGTAGGGGACACGGGTTCGTGTCCCGGTCTGGGAGGATCCCACATGCCACGGAGCGGCTGGGCCCGTAAGCCACGGCCGCTGAGCCTGTGCGTCCGGAGCCTGTGCTCCGCAACGGGAGAGGCCACAACAGTGGGAGGCCCGCGTACCGCAAAAAAAAAAAACAAAAAAACCAAAAAACCCTTTGGCTACCAGGCTATGACCACTAGACTGGATGCCATCTGGGCAGCTGAGGCTGCGGGTGGCCACCAACACCTGTCTGAGCCCAGGAAGGAGATTAAACCCAGGTCCAGGCTCCCCGCTAGGCTGGTCCACTCAGCCATAGAAAACCAGATCTGGTTAACTCAAATTGTCCTTCAAAACTCAGTTCCTCTGAGAAGCCTTTCCTGATTCCCTGAATTTGAGTTAAGTGCTTTCCTTCTTAAATGGTCCATAGACACTGTGTACTTCCTCTATCATAATATTTTTTATACTATTGATATATTGAAATCACCCGTTTACCTGTGTGTCTCTCTCACTAAAGTACAAGCTCTGAGGACAGGGGCTGAGTCTTACTCACCTCTGTATCATAAGGGACACTGACATAGAGTAGGGATTCAGCAAATACTGGAAGGGAAAAAAAAAAAGGAAGAAGGAAGAGATGGAATGAGGAAACTAAGGAAGGAAGGAAGGAAGGAAGGAAGGGAGGGAGGGAGGAAAAAAAGAAACCACACGCTGCGGGGTCCATAGATATGACAACACAAAATAGATCACCCTGTTTTGCCTACTCTGATGACTTAAAGCAATGGATATTCAAGAGTCCCAGCAAAGATGAAGTCGTTGATTTATCACATACTTACTGAGAACCTCCCTTCCACCAATTACTGTGCTAGGGGCCAGTGATATAATGGTGAGAAGAAAAACAGATCATAGCCCCTTACTCACCCCCTACCCCCACGCACATATGTGGGGACATTTTGTTTTTCAAACTTCTGATGTTTCTAAATGTTCTGAAATATTTTCCAAAGGTCTCTTGAGATCTTTGGAGTATTTAGATATTTCTGCTTATTTCTAATAATAGTTTTCAGGCAAGAGATTTTGTGAGTTAATTAGCATTAGGTACAGCTATCAGAGACCTGTACTGGTTCCTCTGTGCCGAATTATCTCAAGAATTCTTTGCCAAAGAAACAAAAATGAATGTTTAATTTTGGACCCCCTCTGTCTTTGTGATGACTTTACAGAATTCTGTGGTATTTGAAAAGCATCAGGAAAAGTAAATAATGAAGGTTTGGTGTTCCTTTTTTAAACACAAATGAACCCATTAGGCAAATGAGTCAGAAATCATATGAGAACATTAGGAATTAAAACAGACTTGAAAATGATTTCTAAAAGACCTTAGGCAAAATTCTATTCAATTCCATCCAGAAATACTGCATTAGTCCCACCAGATTGATCGATGCTACCTTCTGATTGCCCCTCACCACCCTTACTCCTTCTAATATGTACCCATTGCCACCATGCAGCAGGCAGAGAGAATGCAAGAACTTCATTCTTAACAAACAGGTCCAAGGTTTTCTCCAAGCACATGAGAAGTGTACCAAAAGACCATGAAAAGGAGAGAAAGAATAAAACCAACACACAAAATTATAATCTTCTATTGGATGTTCACTACTTGACTTGGGTTCATAAGACACTGGCCATGCTCATTAGAGAGGTGAGCAGTACATGGTAAGAAAAGAGGTAGAACGAACTGGGGTGCACAGTCGACTTTCAGTTGCCCACATGTGGTAAACCAGTGGAGACCTTTCCATCTCGGGCTGATCTCCTGGGCCACTATCAGGATAAGACTTTTAAGTGGATGGAGTAGACTGTTACTTTGTGCTATGATTTGGGAGATCCTGAAAAATCCTAAAATCCAAACTCTCCACGGGCCTTTCCATGGTACACAAAATTCCCACGTTACACACATTAAGACGCTGACAGGCCTTCACAAGAAGGCAAACTCTACCAGGGATGTGAAACCTTAAACCGTTAACAGCCTGTGGCTGGTTACGTGGCTGATGCATGGGTGGGTTCACACACGCTGCTTTTGAAAACAGAAACCTGGTTTTGTCCTGGGAGCAATCTCTTCCCCACTCTCAGTCCATGGTCTGGGTGAAACCGACCGTGACCCCTGTCTCCGGTATAGCACCCTAGCGAGTGCTGGACAACCGCAGACCGACGGCCCCCCATCACAGTGAAAGGAGGCAAATGACTCAAGTCAAACGAATGCAAGTTCAATCCAGGACTTCTGCCAGAAAAAAAAATGTCCCCATTTCTTTTAGGATTCTAAAATGGTAGAATATAATCCTGGTGCTAGTAAGGCCTTTGGGACCCCATTTCTCAGTTTGCCTGAGAATGAGGCATACCAAAAAAAGTAGAGCCTTGTGAAGGAGAGGCCAACGTCTGATATATTCTAGAAACCTGGATTCAGCCCTACAAAACTTCTTTAGTTACACGAGCCATGACATTGCCCTCTTACTAAACCAGTCTCACTAAGTTTCTGAAACTTAAAACTCCAAGAGTTCTGATCCATACATAGGTATTGATGCCCTAATCAGAATGCATGGTGGGGAAAAACGCAGGCTGCAGAGTGGAAGGAAAAGAACATAACTGGAGATCACAAAGATCTGGCTCTGTCCCTAAATACTTAACGTTGGACACGTCCCTTCATAAAAACAATGGCGGGGGTGGATGATAATGAACTCTAAGCTCCCTTTAAGCTTTGACATACCACGATTACAGACATACTTCTGAGAGTGGGGAGAAGAACCGGAGAAAGGCATACTTTGCATGCTTTCAAAGGGAGGTGGGAGTCGGGGGCTTGTTTAGCTAAGCTAATGAGGACCCACAGGCAAGGAAGATGGGTTGCTGACAGGAAAATGAATGATCGTGCAACAAACTTCAATAACTTGACAATTTTGCCTGAACCAGTCCTGACTATCAAAGAAAGAAACTTCTGAGTCAAAGTCAAGACCTGTGTATTAACCATTCCCTGCAGGAGTAAGGCTGCCCTAGAGGTTAGGAGATGAAGGATGTGGCTGCCACACTGATGTGTGATTGGGCCCTTTTTGCTCCACTGAGACCCTGCCAGGAACACCCTCTTCACCTAGCACTTCCTGTCTGAAGCCTACCTGACCTTCAGCACCCAGCCCAAGGCTCTTCTCCTCCATGAAGCCTCCTGCAGCATTGCTTCACGCAGTGATCTCTCTGTGGTCCTTAATCCTAGGTCACTTGTTATGTGTTCCTCTCACTTAAAAATTACCTGATTTGTGGATGGGCCTTTCTGCAATGATGGGAGACCCCAGAGGATGCCAGAGACGACATGCCCCCCAGTGACAGATGCTGGGTGAGAACTTAGGTCCCCAGCCTCCACATGCAGAGCTCTTCCCTCCACATCCACCAATGACACCTACTGCTGCCTTCTCGTCCTCTTGTTGCCTTTTCACTGAATGTTCACTTCAACGCTGCTGCCCCTGCAACTTCTTCCTGAATGCCTCCTGTGTACGAGGCACTGTGTTAGGTTGCTTGTGAACATTTTCTGTAATCATCACAACCATTCTGGAAGTACACATCACCAGTCCCATTTCAGACACGAGGCACAGTAAGGCTGAGTGACTTGACCAAGATCACAGAGCTATGAACAGGAAGGGCTAGGATTTCAAGTTAGGACTATCTAGCTGTGAGGCCATTTTTTCCCCCTCTCTATCATCATCACCACATTAGCATCACTGGTACTTAGCAAAGAGCAGCTAAAGATATTACTTTAAATCCTCCCCGCCTTGCCATGTGGATATTAATCTTATTTTCCAGATGAAGTCACTTCCTCCAGGAAGCCACTGCTGACCACCACCTCTAGTTGAGCTTAGCATCCCTCCTAAGTGCTTCTCTTCCGTCCTATGCTTCCTCTGTGTTTTTAGCATTTAGCTACTGCCTTGAAAACCTCAGCTTTCTGTCTCCTCCACTGAATTAAAAGCAACTTGGAGGCAGGGACAATGTCTTGTCAGTTGCTTATTCAGTAACTAATTGTTGAATAAATAAGGTTGACAAAAGTTCACAAGAAGCCTCTGCTGATGGTACAGGACACTTTCCATTTCACCCTGGCCCCTCCCCCTACTCATTACAGGAGGGCACATTCACTTCCACGCAGAGCAAGAACAAACTGGCCCCGGGCTGCCAAGAACAGCAGCATCAGGGGAAAATTATCTCCCTGCGACTGGGGCTACACACTTGGCATTTTCTCGCCAAATCTGGTGTTCATGACTTTGCTGAGGCCTAGTCAAAGACAAATCAAAGCTACTTCCAAGAGACAGACGGCAAAAGAGCATACCCTGAGCCAGGTCTCTCCAACCACCGACTCCCCGTGGCAAGAGCTTTTGGTGTCTCTTTGCAAACGTCCAGCAGTCCTCCCTGAGCCATGCAGAAGGACTCTACAATCTGAAAGAGTTGACAAAAATCATCTCTTGAAGCTACTGTGGCAATTTTTAAAGAATACACCAATCAGCGAGAAATCAGTGGTTGCTGGAGGGTGGCGTGAACATTTTTAGAAAGGCCTTAATACCCTCTTACATGCATTCAGAATCACCCTATTCCACAGACACCCCCTTTCACCAGAAGCAGTCATTCATCTAACCGGTAGTTACTGCATATCTGTTGAGAATCAAGCACTCTCCTAGATGCTGGAGAGATAATGGTGAACAGATGAAACCTGGCATCACAAGTGAGCGCTTACCTGGAAGTGGCTGCTCACCAGACCATTTGCATCTAACCACTGGGAAATGGGTGCATGCAAGTTATATCTCCAGTAAAATAGATGCTTAAGACTGAAAACCTCCAAAGAATACCATCCTTACTGCCAGAGATAGAACTTTTTGGTAATTGTGTTTGTGAGGGTTCAACTTACCCTTTAGAAACAGCTAGGCAAAGAATCAGACCTCTGAAACAGTCATTCTATGGACTTCAAATGCAGAGCCAGCAAGCGAGAGAGATTCTCTATTCCAAACAAACTCTGCACAAGTGAACAGGATTAACGTTTCAATATATCCCCAAAAAATCACTCCCTCTATATATTTTAAAAATGTAACAGTTCTCTTAACTCCTCATCCAATGAAGATATAAGGAGTTCCAACTGCTAGCCATCTGCTGAGCTAAAAGAAATACGTGTCCCTCTTTGCTCTGTGACTTTCTATGTATTTGCTTCCTTGATCTTGGGCTCATGTGAAGCTGAAGGCTCTTAAGGAGAGAAGATAACACTGTATTTTCCCTGTTCATTTCTGTTGTCATAGAAACCCCTATAGTTTCTGAATACGTTTCAGGAAACCTATATCTCCCTCTTGATCTCGTAGCAGCGAAGATCGGGAAAGAAAAGCTTTCTCCCCTCTTGGTTTTTTTTTTTTTTTTTTTGCTGTACGCTGGCCTCTCACTGTTGTGGCCTCTCCTGTTGCGGAGCACAGGCTCCGGACGCGCAGGCTCAGCGGCCATGGCTCATGGGCCCAGCCGCTCCGCGGCACGTGGGATCTTCCCGGACCGGGGCGCAAACCCGTGTCCCCTGCATCGGCAGGTGGACTCTCAACCACTGCGCCACCAGGGAAGCCCTCCCCTCTTGGTTTTTGACTGCTCCAGCCGAGGGTGTTTCTTGATTACCCTCCTGACCTGAACACAGTGCCCCTTGAGTTCTCAGAACACAGAAAAGGCTGTTTTCAAAGCATAGCAATTTGTAAAGAAACTTTTGCCTCTGAGACACAGACCTAAGTGAATTCTCGACCCACAGTTTTCAGTGGATGCTTTCAGTTGGAAGCAAGCACGAGTAACTGTATCTGAGTCTAACTCATTTGTGTGCTTATACACACACTCCTGACAATAAGAGAATACAGTGAAAGTACATTTTCAACCCAAACTCTACAGTGTGAAGACACATGTAGGAAAAATGAAGCATGTTTCAGAGAGAGAGTCAGAATTGGTGAGAAGCCATGCTTTGAACCATGCCGAAGAAAACTGCAGGAATATCCACTTGGATTTCTGAAATTAAGCCAAAGAGGGGTAACCTGAGAGGGGACTGCATTCCGATTCTCTAGGATAGGACCTGAGAAACTGGCATTCGGGGAAGCACACAAGACAGCCTAGAAAGACAAGCATTTTTGTTTGCTCTCATAAAGCAGGTCAAAAGAGCCCCGAGCACAACTTCTTTACAGAACGACATGCCACGTTCAAGCAAAGCAAAACATCCTACCTGCTGCATTCCTTCCAATACAACAGGTCGCTTCAGTAAGGCCTTCCTCATGGGAACAAAACGAATGTTACACATTTCATTTCTTTGCCTTGGAAAGGTTCTCTCTAGGACGTCTTAGTCCCCTGTCCCTCCCCAATAAACAGAAAGAAAGGGCGCACTTGGGATTTTAAACTATCACTCACTTAGGTCACAATGATCTTCCATCATTCAAAAGGCTGCACAAGCTCTAAGATAAATACTTGTTAAGAGTTCATTACAGTCATGCCCCAAAATGAGGTCGGAAGGGGAGAGCATCTTCTCACTGGGAATAAAGTATAAGAAAAACACAGGTTTTTGAAATAATTCACAATTCCTTGAAAGCGACCTGGATTGAAGCTTGGTTTCTGTTTGTTTTCAGACTCAGCAGAAAGCCTTCAGGCCCTGGACTCCTCAAATTAAAATCAGACACCAATCCAAGCATATTGTTTCTTCTGACTTGCCGCCCTCGGATTTGGAGTATAATTCCCCTTCATCAGGGCCTGAACTTCAGAAGCCCGTCTTGCAAGCAGCTTTCAGCCCACAGACAAAGTGAAGAGACTTCTGCTTTTCAGCAGGAGAGTCAGTGATGTGAGAGCCTGGGGGCTCTTCAGAGCACAGCCCGGGTGGGTGCAGTCTAAACGCAGGGCTGTTTGCTGTCTGCTCAGGAACTGCAGAGTACAGAGGTAAACTGCTTAACCATGTCTGCCCGTTCAGAATACCATAGTCAGGAAAACCTGATTAAGAGGCCTGTAGCCGGCCAAAAGATAAACATCTGATACACATGCATCACCCACAAATCACAGGGCTGTGTATCTGAGGCAACACACAAGGCCAGCACCTCTCTCTCTCTCATGCAATCCTCTCTTATACCAAGACCTAATTTTTGGCTTATTCTTAATTCAAAGTAGGCAAGCACTAGACAGCTCATACGAAAGGAACCTTAACCTCTGAATATTGAATTTCCTGACAACTGATTTATGCTACCATGCCAATGTTAACTCCATTTAATTTAATTGTTTTGGTTTACGTTCGTTTCAAAAGCACAGAGGAGGAAGGTTATTAGTGCATAAATGCTCCAGGCTTTGAAACTGAAAGAGCACTTTTCGCTCACTCCCTGTCTTATGATATTAGAAAATGCTTCCTGAGAATAAGAGATGGGTATGGTCAACCGACAAAATGAATTGAGTAATTAGTTGGTTGTATAACACCATGATGAACTTGAGCTGTACAGGACTTGCTGATCCAGCCCTACATGTTTTCATTGCCTGTGTCTGTTTTAAGGTCAATGCGGTTGCAGAGGGCACGACTACCTCCTGGCATGATGTATATCATGGGATAAAGCAGAGTAGGTTGGAGGAATAAGCCAGAATTCATCACCAGAGTGCAAATTTCATTGCACTGAGAAACAGAATTAGATGGAATTCATATCATCTCGGGGCTGGGTTTATTTGAAGGAAAGGAGGACCTGGGGTCTAAGGAGGCAAGAGAGGATGACGGTGGGAACATCTTAGCTAGGTTGGTTTCTGGAGTATAAAATGCCTCTCTGATGTGTTTCTAGGTTGGGGTTAAGTGGAACCATGTTCTGGTTCCCAGGAGAGAGTCCCTGGGACCCCTGACTTTTCCTCTGATGGGACAGCATAGAGTTTCAACACTTCTCCAGTATCAGTTCTTTCGCGGATGCTCATCTCCACTGTGCCCTAGGGCCAGTGCAACCTCATGACACTCTCTGGGGACACCATTCTCCTGATGTCTATGAATGCAACTCACTGGGGTCACAACAATGGGAATGGAGCCTCCAGAGCTTCACGGCTCAGCAGCCCTGTCTTCCTCTCCTTGAAAAAGCCTTGGAAACCCACTTAAGGCTAGTGTGACCCAGACCTGGCTTTAATGTGCTTCGTTTCCCAACAAAACCTTCGATGTTAGTGAACTGGCATGACCAAGCACTGCTGGACCAAGATTCTCCTGGGAGACCCCAGCTAGCTGCCGGCATCACGGGGAACAGTGCAAGGGGAAGCAATCTTGTCCATCTTCCCCTCCCCCCAATTATCAAAAGCCAAGTATCTTAATCATTCAGCCTGGCTTCATTTAAGGATGTAAAATGACTCAGAATGAACTCTGAGAAGTAACTTAGGACATTGCCCTCTGCCCTCAAGGCGGTACATAAATGGAGTCACATGAAAGTATGTCATATCTAAAGTTTCAAGAAAAGATTCCACAGCCTTACTCAGTAAACTGTTCCCAGAGTTTCACAGTCATAACTCTGCTACATAAGTTTCTCATGTTGAAGCTTAAGCCCATTTGGTTTCTTACTGTTCTAGCCTAGATAACCTTTTATGTAAGAAATGTGGCATATTAAAACAAAACAGAATTTACTTATAGGAGTGAAGATTGACTTTCAAATCTTCCTAGGAATCTATATGTTTACTTCCATTGAGGTAGCCCAGTGCCCAATACAGAGTCGTCATTCCTTAAATTTATTTTTGAGTGAATGGATTGTTCAAATATTTTTTAAAAACTTATGGGGAAGGTTTATTTTCCCTAAAGCAGTGGAAACAGGAAGAATAGTTTGAAGCTACGAAGAGATAGACCTGGATCTGAACTGTTCACAGCTGCCCAAAGATGGATTAGCTCGCACGGGGGAATGAGTTCCATGTCACTGGGGGTATTCAAGCTGGACAATCAGAATGTTGTCAGAAGTATCTAGGAATTGGAAGAGTGGTTGGGATACTCCACCTCCAAAGTACTTTGATTCAGACTACAAGGGCAATTACAACTGTCTTTAAGAGGTATAAACAAGGTTTCCTGGGTCTTCAGAGAAGGGAGCAAACATGTCCAGGTAGGATGGTGGTTCTCCATCTTGGCTGCACGTTGTAACCACCTGAGCTTTTAAAAATGCAAAGGCCTGAATCCCACCCCCAGCAGCTCTGATTTAAGTAATCTGGGGGGGGAGCCTGGGAAACAAATATTTTTAACAGCTCCCCAACTGTATCCAAGTATAAGAAGCACTGAACTGGAAGAAATTGGAGAAGATTCATTAAAGAAGGAGAAATTATGTCTGGGCCTTAAACGCTAGCTAAGATTTGAATAAATGGAGAGGAAAAGAGAGGCATTCCTGGTATAACTTGGTATATGTGTGTGATAAACACGTTATAACATGTTATATATAACATGTGTTTATGCTCTACAGAGCGTCCATACATGAAGGCCAAAAGAAGGTTAATTTACTAATTTTTTGTTAGAGTTCATGGGCATTTGTTCTTAGATATAAATTCCAAATGAATTTCTTTCATGCATTCAATAATATTTCCCCTATATTAGTTACTCACAATTACTTTTGTCGTCCTCAGCCCAGGGGTGTGCAGTGTAGAAATGATTAAACAAAAGGGTGGGTGCCTGTGTTTAAAAAAAAAAAAATGACAAGGCCAATTCAATGACAAAGGATTAGTAAAAATCTTTTTAATGGATCCAAGGTAGATGACATTCAAACCCTGACACTTGAAAGTATTAATAAACACAGAAACTTCCTTATTATTTAATGAATTCAATGGTAGGTGGTAAATTAAGCCCACCATGCAAAAATCAGTCATTATATCTAGTCTGGTTTTATACCCATCTCTTTTTCTCTGAAAAGTGGGCTGAATCAAATATTTCTCTCCCAACTTTCCATGTATAGTGTCTGCTTACTAACACACCATAATTGGAGAGTGAATGGGTGATAAAATAAACTGCATTAACCATTAGAAGAGTTATGCTACGTGGATGTAATCATCCTTTGTAAAAAAAAAAAAAAAAAATCATCGCACAAGAGTTGTGAAATATTCTTTTCAAATGATAGATAATAAATTGAATGGGCATGATTAATGTCAGCACAGGGAAATTTGCAGTGGTGCTTTCGGTTGCAATATTTTTCTTGTCTGCATAAATCTGCTGAAAAGAGGTTCTAGAGAAAAGGGAAGCTATATATATTCAGGAAATGAGTAAGTCCAATTCTAAACATAGTGCTGTGTTTCTGCACGTGAAATTGAGTAAATGTCCACTCTGGTGAACTTTACTGGAAAATGGAAAACTCTCATGCATTTCTATTTAAGGCAGTTAGGAGGGCCACAGAGGTTGACGCAGATGCTATGGATACCTCATCCCACAGCCTCTGGGCCCCCCTCTGGGCTCACTCGCAGCCTTGGTGAACAGAACCTGTTCATGCCTCTGTTCTCTGCTTTTATACCCAAGGGCTTTCTCAGGCATTAAAAGCCTACTAGGAGGGAATCCTAAAAAATGTCAGGGATTTAATGCCCCCAAGGTAACTTTCAACCAATAAGGACAAGAGTCAATGGATAAACCTCTCAGCTTTCCCATCTTTCAGGAGGATATTCTGAAGCGTGTTCTACAAAGTTTCTAAAAAAATCCCCAGCAGGACTGAGCCCAGTTGGCCATAGCAATTACTCATGTCTTAATGCATCCTTTATTGTTTTTTCCCCCTTCCTTTCTCCCTCTTTACATCACTTCGGCTTCCTGGAATCACCTATCAAATAAACTACTTGCACCCAATTCTTTATTATAGGTTCTGCTTTTGAAGAATCAAACTACGATCAGAGCATCTAACATTTCATTGTCTTCCTAGGTTGGCCAGGGAAATAATGTTTTGAGAATATGCCTTGCATGCACACAGTCGTTATTCAATAAATGATGGATGGGTGGATGGTTAGATGGGTGGACTAATGGAAAGATGGATGGATAGATGAATGGGTTGATGGACAGACAAACAAGAGTGTGTTATTGGGGACAACAGAAAAAATAATAAGATTAATACTGGAGCCATGGGAAACAATAACATTTGAAGGAAAGAGAGAGAAATAGAAGTTGAAGAAGGAGACTGAATTTTTCCCATTGGCCAGGTTCTAGGATCTAGTTGAATGATTCTGATGGAAGAGCTGTGCCAGTGTAAGGATGAGAAGGAGTATGTCATGGGGCACAGCTGAGAACTTTATCTGCTGACTCTTGTCCTCATTGGTTGATAGTTACCTTGGGGACATTAAAAAGGTACTCTCTCTTAATACCCAGACCATGTGTTTAACTGTATAGCCACTGATGATTCAAGTTCATATTTTATACCGTTTCCTTATACTTCTTTGCATCATAATCTTAACAGCTTCAGTTTAATATTTAATGCATTACTTTTAGCCTCCAGACTAGAATTCTGATTTCCAGAGAGATGATACTTAAAAAAAATCAAGTGAGGATAATATAGAAGCCAAGGGAATAAAGAATATTAGAAAGTCAACCTGGTTAAGTGTGCCCTGTGCCACTAAGAGGGCTGGTATGATCTTGACTGAGAGGTCCTTATCCCTGTAGCTCAGTCTTGGCTAAGATGACTTCAGCATCCAGTGGCAATGGCTCACGGAGATATCATCGAAAAGTTTGCAGGCTACGACCTTCTACTTACTTCTGGCCCAAGGAAAGATGGAGATGCTCTGGTAGAGGCAGATCTTCCAACTCCCCTATCCCTACAGGGAATTTATCCTCACTGAGACATATGGAAATGGACTGAGGGGAGGGGTCAGTGTTAAGGAGTGGTCTCAACTGCATAGCCCTGCTACTACCTCAATTTTGCAGGTCAGCTCATCTTATAGGATGCATCACCCAGTCGAGCAGCAGAGGACTGATCTGACCCTGCCTTGGGCGCTCTGAGCTCTCTGCACACCATGGGGTGGTCTAATCAACACCAACCACGTATGCATTCATCTAAAGAAATTGGATTTTTGAACATATTATGATCTGTGTTAAGTATTCACTTTTTAAGAGGCGTTTCTGCATTGGACGTAACTATAAGGAATTTGGTTAAAATTATGATAGATAAGTAGCACTGTCCTATTTAATCAGAAAAGGACGAAATATCTAAAAGCCTTTTAGGTTCAGAGAGACATTGATTTGAAAGTTGTAATATATTTTTACTTCTTTTTAAACAAAACAAAACCCTATTTCATAGGGTCACGAAGAAGAGAAAAACAATGTATTATCCCTGCCCCATGTTTCGGCTACTAGTCAGTCTCCAATTCTGTTTGGCAGCTCAGGCTGAGTACATGGAATTCGTAGCAGTCTATCCCTTTCCAAAAGGAAAAAGAGAAATAAATTAGGGGGTTAATCCTTGCTGTCTGATGAACTCCCACTGTCCAAATCACATGCTGCTGAACAAACAGATTTAAAGCCTCTGTTTGCAAAAAGCACTTTGATTATCATCCAAAGTTGTTTTTTTCCTCCCCCAAACCCACTACTTATGTCATCTTGTAAAACAGACAGTTGGGAAAATATTAAGGGTTGATCCTGGTTAGGAAGAATGGGTTGTCATAGTTACTGTTTTATAAATATGGGCTCTGGACCAAGTCCAATACTGATCATAGTTAGGAAACACCTTTCTAATTAGATGGCTAGAGAATTAAAGTTACATACTCTGTGTTGTCACACAAGAATAACAAAGCTCTCTGAAATTTAAAATTTTAATTTAATTTAAAAACATGATGGAAAAAACTGATTGCTACTCTTAGGGAGGAAACAGAAGCGTTCTCCAGTTCTTGAGGTAAAATTTTTAGTGAAAAAAATATAACGCACACAAACTTCTTTTAAATTGTAGCCTAAAAATAACAGGAAAAAAATCCCAAATCAAAGTTGTTATTTGAATGTCCCCTCCGTCCCTTCACTTTCTCCCCCAAGATTCTTCCACATATGAGCAAACAGTTACAGCTTTAATGATGAATGACTATGACAATAAACTAAGACAGTATAAGGCCAATAATATCAGGTGGTTTACTATATTATTTTGAGGCAAGTTTCTTCAAATTTCCATAGAAATCTTTCTGAGAATGAAGGAAAACGTTGAAAGTTGAATTTTGGGGCGGGGGAAGGTATACTTTCAACACAGCAAAGAACCAACAGTGTAATCTCACAAAAAGGAGAAACCTCCCTGACTCCAGAGACAACAGTTTTCTGTTCAACCATATCCCTCCACGCCGAACACGTCAACTCCTATTTGAAAAGCGGGTATCCAGACTCGGGGCTCATAACGGGCTCAATACGTATTTGTGGAATGAATGAACGGCTAAAAGCTGATCTAACCACAGAATGGCTTCAAAGCAAAACAAAAACAAAAACAAAACAAACAAAACAAAAGTATGTCAGTATTCCGTTCTTCACTTTCAGTGGAACAATGACAGAAAATTGAAAGGCATTAGATTCTGGAAGCTGAGGAATAAATAAAAATACTCTTTTCAGATTTGGCAAGTTTGCTGCTATCTTCATCCCAGCGTTAGGCAGAAATCCACCGTCACCAGTGGATAACCCACCAGTGGTAACCTGTCAAAACTCTCTTATAACAAATCCAGTGCGTAAACTACACTAGGAAGAAACAGGTGCACATTCTACACTCATGGGAATTGGGAGAGATAAAGAGAGGGAGATTTAAATCGAATAGCCTGCCTTCCAATTCCACCCGCCCCCTGAGCAGCTCTGTGTTTGTACAGACTCTCTGAACAAGCACTTCATCTGTAAAATGGAGTAAATAATAACACTTATTTTAAGGGCTGGCTTAGATTCAAATGATGTGTGTGATAAGTGCTTTATAAACTACAAGGAATAAAATAAAATCAGAAATTCCAGAGTGAATTTCGCTACTCAATGCCAAGTGTGTTAGTTGGCTAGGGCTGCCATAACACAATACCACAGAGTAGGTGGCTTAAGCCACAGAAATTTATTTTCTCACACTTTCTCACAGGCTACGCGTGTAAGATCAAAGTGCCCGCAGGTTTGGTTCCTCCTGAGGCCAGTCTCCTTGGCTTGCAGATGGTCTCCTTCTCTCTATCTCTTCACACGGCTGTTCCTCTGTGAACGTGCACCCCTGGTCTCTCCGTGTGCCCATTTCTTCTTCTTAGAAGGACATCAATTATATTAGATTAGGGCTCACCCTAAAGGCCTCGTTTTAACTTAATCACTCTTTAAAGGCCCTATCTCTAGATATGGTCACCTTCTGAGGTACTGGCGGTTAGGGCTTCAATGTCTTTGGGGGGAGGAGAATTTAGCCCATAACACCAACTAAATACGTTTTAATATAAAAATGTGGTGAGAGGATGAGATACTGAAACAACACTGAAGGCTGATCTACTGACTAATTAGCAGAATGCCAGAGGTAACTGATAGCGTTTGGAGAGAACAATATATTATAATTGTTAAGAAAACAAGTTCATTACCAAATAACACAATGACTTACACCAACGACTTCACAACATTAACAGCTAAATGGAGTAGCTAATGGACTTCAGATCATAAGAAATGATTCGTATAGCTGCTCTTTTTCTTGGCTGCTAGAACACAATCTTTCAATTTAACAGGGCTCAGTGAAGAAAGTACCGCCGCCTGCTTAGACTGCAAAATCTCCAGTGCCCCATCCCCAAACCACACCCCCCAATTTTTTTCCCTAAACTTTTCCAAGTAATCTTAGACAACTATCCAGTACTTGCTTGGCATTATATTAACTGTCATGATAGATAATAACAAATATAGGTAATACTTATTGGAAGCTTATGATGTCAGGTATTATGCTAAATGTTTTATATGCATTACCTTGTTTTATCCTCAGACAACCTTCATAAACCAACAATATGTATTCTTATTACCCAACTTTAATGTGGAGAAACTGAGGCTCAGAGAAATTAATGACTTACCCATTTGGGCAGGGAAGGAGCTAAGGTTCAAACTTAGGTGTGTCGAACTCCAGAGCCCACATTCTTAATTACCTCATGTGGCTTTCTTGTCTTAGCCCTAACTGGACTTCTGTTGCTGAAGGGATTCTTTCTAAAGGTTAGGTCATACGAACAACACAGCAAATCTCCACAGAAATGATATTAAAGTATGAGAGATGTGTCTACCTAATCAGAAAAATCTAGTTCTTCTGGAAATCTCCCCCCTTATTGTGTCCTCAGTTTCCTACAATTCTTCCAGGTCACCCCAGAATACCTCCCAGAGGCAGTACAGTTTGGGGGCATAAAACTGAGTTAATACTTGGGAATGTAAGATTCTAGTACATCCCAACATTATCCCTTAACTTCTCAAATGATGCCTGAGCAACTATAATGTATTTCAGAGCTTTTAGCGCCTGTTCACAGTTAATGCAGCAAACACAGTGCTGTTCACTTATTTTTATATTCAATAAGCAGGTATTGACTATACCTAGCAGAGTCAGGCCAGTGCAAGGCTCATGGTACACACCGAGTGAGATGTGGTCCCTGCCCTAGTAGGGCTCGTCGTCTAGTGGGGAAAATGAACAGATGTATTGCAACAGAGTGCTGTATGACATGTGCCCTGAGAGAGAGACAGTCAGAATGCCACGGAAGCCAAGAACAAGGTAATCTACTTTGCTTGGAGGAGTCAGGAGTATCTTTTCCAAAGAGATAACATGAGCTGAGGCTAGAGGGGGTCATAGAAAATGTAGATCAAGTGTAAGACCTCTTGTTTAAGTTGGGGGTCCCTTTCCTATTCAAACTCACTCCCCGCAAACAACCCATAGCCCACGAAATACAAACACAAACTCCATCTTTGATGAAATTTAAAGACATCTGTAACACTGAAACACATTAACCGAAGGTGTAAAGCAGATATAGAATTCTAACTGACTTGTCAGAGTAAAGCGAGAGGACCCCATGTGCCTGCAGACAGTATACCTAAGGGAACCAAGCTACATTACTGCAGAGAACCAACGGAAGGTTCAGGAATTAGAGGTATCAGGTACCTCTAAAGCAGGGGTGAGATGTCGTATTAAAAGCAAGACGTTTGCTTCAAAGTATTTATGAAAAGCTGGTACACCCCCAGGTTTCTACCCTTCATGCCCACTCAAGCAACCGCAACCTGCCTTCTCCAAATGCCCGCAAACAGGAGCATAAGTCTCACAGAGGGTGACTCAGAAAGTAAAACAATAAGACCCCCGCTTTCCTTCTCCATCCAGTTCCCAGATACCCATGGCCTTATTCCTGGCTCTGCATACTTATTCTCAATGAAGTATTCCAGAAAACAGAGCGTCCTGGGAGGTGAGGATGAGTGCTAAGAAGAACTGAAAATTATTTAAGAAGTTTGATCACGTGGGAAAAATGTAGACTGGAAGGCAGCTATAGGTACAAAAAATGAATTAATTACTAATTCTAGGATTTTTTTTAATTAACAAGAAAATAAATAATGTAAAAACTAAGTATTGATTTAATTTTAAAAACTGCGAAATAACTATGTTATGAAGAAATCGGTCAGGGGAAGGAGGTGAAATAAAGTTCAATCCTCATCTACGATGATAGGAAATCAGTGGATATTGTTTCAAATTGGTGTCTCAATAGATAGCTGTAAAGCACATTATTTAGAATTATGGATACAAATAGCTAACAGGTGAATGTGTTGCTCTTGGAAACAGGTCAAGATGGAGTAAGAGGAAGGGACTGCTATTTTTTATTATAAGCCTTTCAGCACTGTTTGCCATCTTTAGCTGTATATTTAGTCCTTGGATAAATATAAAACATAATTTTAAACAGATTGTATTTTAAAATTGTGCGGCTGGGAAGGAATCAAGATGGCGGAGTAGGAAAACCCTGAATCACCTCCTTCCATGGGCACACCTAAACTACAACTACTCACAGAGCAACTTCCTAAGAGAACAACCAGGAGACTAGCAGAAAAGATTTTCTACAACTAAAGATATAACAAAGGAACCACAGTGAGATGGGTAGGAGGGGCAGCACTCCCCAAGGAGCAAAGGGGCTGAGTGAGCCCTGCATTGGGCTTCCCAACCCAGGGTCCTGTACCAGGAAGATGAGGCCCCAGAACATCAGGCTTTGAAAAGCAGCAGGGCTTATGTTCAGGAGAGCTGGGGGGCTATAGGAAATAGAAAGTGCTATTAAAGGGCATATGAAAAACCTCACACACTCCAAGTCCCAATGCAGAAGAAGTAGTCTGAAAGGCACCTGGGTTGCTGATCTTGGAGATCTTTCTGGAGAGGCAGGAGGCAGCTGAGACTCCCTTTGGGGACTGAGACACTGGCAGCAGACATTTTTGGGGATCTCATTCTACTGTGCTGACACTGGCACTGGCAAGTACCATTTTGAAATGCTCCTTCCAGAGTATTATTGAGGGGGCCTTCCCTGCTCCCCAGCAAACTCATAGCAACCACACACAGCTGGGCCACATGGCCAGTCATGCTAGGAGCTGGTGCCGCCCACCAGCAGGTCCACAGCAGCTGCAGAGCCTCACAGCCGGCTGAACGAGGGCCCAGCCTCACTACCAGCATGCCTATAATAGCTGGCTCCACCACAAGAGAAGGGTCCGTGCAGCCCACATAGGAAACACCCCAAGAGAATCTACCTCTGATAACCAGAAGGAAGCATGATGCTGGGCCCCAGAGGATGTCTCCTACATAAGATCACTTCTCCAAGATCAGGAACAGAAATCAACACACAGAATTAGGCAAAACAAGAAGACAAAGGAATATGTTCCAAACAAAGGAACAAGAAAAAAACTCAGAAAAAGAACTAAATGGAACAAAGATAGGCAATCTACCCAATAAAGAGTTCAAGGTAATGATCATAAAGGTGCTCACTGATCTTGGAAGAAAAATGGATGAACACAGAGAGGACTACAACAGAGTTAGAAAATATAAAAAAGAACCAATCAGAGCTGAAAAATATAATAACTGAAATGAAGAATACACTAGAAGGAATCAACCGTTGATTAGATTATACAGAAGAACAGATGAGCAATCTGGAAGATAGGGTAGTGGAAATCACCCAAATGGAAAAGAAAAAAGAAAAAATAATTTTTTTGTATGAGGATAGTTTAAGGGACCTCTGGGACTACTATTCACATTATAGGGGTCTGAGAAGGAAAAGAGAGAGAGAAAGGTGCAGGAAATTTATTTGAAGAAATAAGAGCTGAAAACTTCCAGGTCCAGAAAGCACAGAGAGTCCCAAACAAGACAAACCCATAGAGGTCCACACCAAGACACATTGTAATTAAAATGTCAGAAATTAATGAGAAAGAGAGAATCTTAAAAGCACCAAGAGAAAAGTGACTAGTTACATATAAGGTAACTCCTATAAGACAACTGGTTGACTTTTCAATAGAAACTTTGCAGGCCAGAAGGTAGATACACAATATATTTAAAATAATGAAACAAAAAATCTATAACCAGGAATACTCTACCCGGCAAGGTTATCATTCAGAACTGAAGGAGATATAAAGAGTTTCACAAACTAGCAAAAGTTAAAAGAATTTATCACCACTAAACCAGCCTTAAAAGAAATGTTAAAGGGACTTCTCTAAGTGGAAAAGAATAGGCCGCATTTCGAAATAAGAAAATTACGAAAGGGAAAATCTGAACAGACTAATTACTTAAAGAAATTGAATCAGTAATCAAAAAACTCCCAACAAACTAAAGTTCAGGATCAGACACCCTCACAGGACAATTCTACCAAACATTTAAGAATGAGTTAATACCTATGCTTTTCAAATTACCCCAAAAAATTGAAGAGGAAGGAATGCTCTGAACTCATTCTAGTAGGCCAGCTTCACCTTGATTCCAAAACCAGATAAACACACTCAAAAGAAAAAAGGAAACTTATAGACCAATATCATGGATAAACAGGGATGCAAAAATCCTCAACAAAATATTAGCAACCTGAATTCAACAATACATTAAAAGGATCATACACCATGATCAAGTGGGGTCTATCCCAGAGATGCAAGGATGACTGAATATCCTCAAATCAATCAATGTGATATACTACATTAACAAAATGAAGGGAAAAATCATACGTTCATCCCAATAAATGCAGAAAAAGTTTTGACAAAATTTGACATCCATTTATAATAAAAACTCTTAACAAAGTGGGTAGAGAGGGAACATACCTCAACATAATAAAAGCTGTATATGACAAAGCTACAGCCAATTTCATAGTCAATGGTGTAAAGCTTAAAACAATTCCTCTAAGATCAGAAATAAGATAAGGATGCCCACTCTTGCTACTTTTATTCAACATGGTATTGGATATCCTAGCCATAGCAATCAGACCATAAAAGAAATAAAAGGAATCCAAACTGAAAAGAAAGAAATAAAACTGTCACTGTTTGCAGATGACATAATACTATATATAAAACACCCTAAAGACTTCAATAAAAAACTATTAGAATTTATAAATGAATTCAGTAAAGTTGCAGGATACAAAATTAATATACAGAAATTTGTTGTGTTTATATACTTTAACAACAAACTATCAGAAAGAGAAATTAAGAAAATAATCCCCTTTACAACTGCATCAAAGAGAATAAAATACCTAGGAATAAATCTAACCAAGGAGGTGAAAGACCTGTACTCTGAAAACTATAAGAATTGATGACAGAAACTGAAGATAACACAAGCAAATGGAAAGATATACCATGATTAGGGACTCGAAGAATTAATCTAAAACAAAGGAGACAAGAATATATAATGGGGAAAAGATAGCCTCTTTAATAAATGGTGTTTGGAAGACTGGACAGCTACATACCAAAAAATGAAACTGAACCACTTTCTCACACCATATACAAAAATAAACTCAAAATGGATTAAAGACTTAAATATAAGACTGAAAATCATAAAACCCCTAGAAGAGAACATAGGCAGTATATTCTTTGACATTGGTCTTAGCAATATTTTTTTGGATATGCCTCCTCTGGCAAGGGAAACAAAAGCAAAAATAAACAAATGGGACTACATCAATCTAAAAAGTTTTCGCACAGTGAAGGAAACTTTCAACAAAACAAAAAGGAAGCCTACTGAATGGGAGAAGATAGTTGCCAATGATATATCCAATAAGGGATTAATATCCAAAATATACAAAGAACTCATAGAATTCAAGATCAAAAAAACAAACAACCAATTAAAAACACGGGCAGAGGATCTGAACAGACATTTTTCCAAAGAAGAAATACAGATGGCCAGTAGGCACATGAAAAGACGCTAAGCATCACTAATCATCAGGGATATCAAAACCACAGTGCGATACCACCTTACACCTGTCAGAATCATCAAAAAGCCAACAAATAGCAAGTGTTGACAAGGATGTGGAAAAATGGGAAACCTCATGCTCTGTTGGTGGAATTGTAAATTGGTGCTGCCACTGTGGAAAACAGTATGGTGTTTCCTCAAAAAACTAGAACTACTATATAATCTAGCAATTTCACTTCTGGGTATTTACCTGAAGAAAACAAAAAAAAAACTAACTCAAAAAAATATATGCACCCCTATGTTCACTGCAGCATTATTTACAATAACCAAGATATGGAAGCGACCTAAGTGTCCATCAATAGGTGAACGAAGAAAGAAGATGTGATACACACACACACACACACACACTAGAATACTACTCAGCCGTAAAAAAGAATGAAATCTTGCCATTTATGACAACATGAACGGACTTCAAGGGCATTATGCTAAGTGAAATGAGTCAGACAGAAAAAGACAAATACCATAGGATCTTACTTTATATTTGAAATCTGAAAAACAAAACAAAAAATGAAAACAGACTCATTAGGTACAGAAAACAAATAGGTGGTTGCCAGAGGGGAAGGGGTGAGGGGATGGGTGAAATCGGTGAAGGGAATTGAGAGGTACAAACTTCCAGTTACAGAATAAATATGTCACTGGAACGTAATATACAGCATAAAGAATATGTTCAATAATAATGTAATGACTTTGTATGAGGACAGATGGTTTCTAGACTGATTGTGGTGATATTTCATAATGTATTTAAATGCCAAATCACGATGTTGTATACCTGAAGCTAACATGATATTGTAAGTCAACTATATTTCAATTAAATACATATATATAGCGTGAAACAACCCTACTGCAGAAGGTGGAGGAATAGGTGTTCACCTAAGTAACTCTGGAAATGAGCAGAGTCCATAATGTAAAATGAATTGCACTATAAGCACTGTACTCTAGTTGATAAAGTTGTTTTCTACAGGGGTACAAGTTAACAATGCTGAAACAACAAAACATGTACACTGGAATCGAACAATTAATTCAATGGATGGTGGCTGGTGCCACCAATGAGCCAGTTTTCTCATTGTTGGGTGCGAGGTTACAGAAAAGCAAGTGGATAAGGCTGAAACACGGTAAAGGATTAGAGCTGGAGACATCAGTACGAATCACGTTTAGCGTAATACAGATACAGACGTTTATACACAGAAATATTTATGGATATGTATATACACATGGTTTGGTATATAAACACATATCTCCTTGCCCTGTCAGCTGAGAGGACCTAGAACCAAGGACACCCCAATAGCAACAAGCAGACCTAGGGCCAGATCTTTGTTCTTAATGCCATTCTCCAATAAAGAGAACTAGGGTTCCCTGGAGAAGTGGCTGATTCTTGAACTGGGGCAAGAAATGTGCAAGATTAGCCTAGGGTATCTTGTGGCGTCAGAAAGCAAGGAGGTGCCTAAAAAACAAGGACAAGAACAACCCGCGCTATAATAACGGGAGTCTGTCAAAGGGACACAGGAGCCAACTCAAAGAGTTCCCAACGGCCAAAGTTGTAACAGTATGAGCAAAAAAATAAATAAAGTAGTTTTGAATTATAACCTAAAGTATAGAATAAATATCTATGCATCCATTCTAACACAGATAAATGATTGAATAAGTAACTAGATAAAAAAGAAAAATACTCAAATCTCCTGTGCAGAAGAACTACAAGTAATTTACATAGATGTTCCACCCTTAAGAAGGTACAGCATAACTCTCCAAATCTTTAAGTGTGGGCTGCACATAGTGACTTCCTCCCAAAGAATACAATGTGGAAAGGGGAAAAAAATAACTTTAAAGTGGAGAAACCTGTCAAACAAGGTCAGCATCAACAGTAATACGTCATGTTGTTAATATGTACCTTGATATGGTGTGACGAGAACGGCACTTTACCTCTGTGGTCTTCCTCCCCAAAACACATCACTCTAGTCTATTCATTAGCAAAATATTAGACAAATTCCAGTTGAGGGACATTCTATAAAATATCTGGTCAGTACTCTTAAAAACTGTAAAGGACATCAAGAACAAGGAAAATCTGAGAAACAATCACACCAAGAGCAGTCTAAGAGGTGAGACGTCTAAATGTAGTGTGGATTCCTGGATAAGATCCTGGAACAGAAAAAGGACATCAGGGGATAACTGAAGAAATATGAATGAAGTACGGATCAACGTCAATACTGGTTCACAAATTATGACAAATGTACCCTACTAATGTTAAGATGTTAATAACAGGGGAAACTGGGTGTGGGCTATATGGGAACTCTGCACTATTTTCACAATAATTCTGTAAATTTAAAACTCTTCTGAAATAACAAGGTTATTTAAAAAAAGATAATAGTCACAGATTTCCATAATTTCTGCTCTACTTCTCCATTTTAAACTCACAAGTTTCTAAAACTCTTGGGAGAAATGAAGCAGCATAAGGGAGATTATTTAAATTCATATCCAAGATCCCTTTGAATTCTAAAACCTTCTCAACTGTAGGCAACAACCTACACTATGCTCTCAGCGTGCTGCACGCTAGCATGACATAAATTGGCACTGAAGATGCAGTGTGTATCAGGATAGTTTGTCAGCAAACAACAGCCGATTTGGGCCAGTTGGGACAAAATAAAGGGATTTATTGGAAAGATATGGGGCAGCTCACAGAATCTTAGGTGAAGCTACCCGGCTAGGCTTCACAAAGGACAGGTAGCAGGCAGCTGGAAGGCAGGCAGCAGGATCTCCTGTCTTCTCTTCAGAGAACTCCCTTGAGAGAAATCAGCTCTAAGGAGTTTTCATTCTAAAGGGAACTCTGCTCAAAGCTCAAACTCTTAGAACAGAGACAGAGAGTCTGGGTGACCTCATTTGAATCACGTGACCACTTTCAGGCAGAGGAGAGCAGAATATCTTAATTGAGATGCTACTTAGCCTGCATGCAAAGTGGGAGAGTAAGTTCTCCCAAGTAACTCAGGTATTTCCAGAAGAAGAGGAAGCAGGTGCTCCGTAGGCTAAAATATCAGCTGTCCAACCACAGCTGTTTCTTCAGGGAACCTAAGATGCAAAGGGAAGGTTGAGGCAAACAGCGTATTTAGACCCAAGCATCCTGAAATAGAGGACAGAGGTGGCAAGTTACAAAGCAGAGAGGTGCGGCCCTCGAGAGAGGAATCTTCAAGGTCCATCCTCAACACTGGCAGCACAGCGATGGACGACAAAGAGTCAAACAACTGTGAGGTCCTCTGGGAAGGGAGCATTCAATGAGAAATAAGTATGGAAAACTCAAGTAGGTGACTTACAATTCATCAACATAGAGAGTAGCCCATTTTGTCTACATGGGTGGGTGGTGTGTTTTCTCTTATTCCTTCTTTTGCAAACCTTATTTTTAGAGTGATTTTTTTTTTTTTAGAATATGCACAAATCCATGAATGAAAAAGAAAAAGTATATTCAGTCACTGGGATGCTTCCAGTGATCAGCTCTAGATATTTTTGCGTTTCGCCCTTTAGCCACAGACTTCTAGGTACACGATGTGCGTGATCCTACAGAAGGACGTTACCAACACCTCAGGGGGCTTGTCTCCACCTCCCGGGTGTGCAGAGAGGCTTGCACGCAGGAGGGATACTGGGAAAGAACCCTCTTAGGCCCCGACTCTTAAAAATCATAGGCCCCTGCATTGGGGAGGATGGAAAGGGCACTTCAGGCATCCCATATCATTGGGCAAGTCTGTGCTAAGGACCACTCAGCAGTTCCTGGTTCTGTAGTTCTTCTCCTCTTTTATGTTACGTGAGGCAGGTAAAGCAGATAACCCAGGAAACCAGCCTCCTGTGTCACGATCCATCTTTTCTGACGACTTAGAACATTTCCCTCTGATTACTCCATCAGTGATTTCAATGCCAAAGAGCCAGCTGCAGTAAGTAATCTTTCCCATTTTTGACTGCACAATGGACCGTAATTGGCAGAAATGCATCCCACAAGTCAGTCTCTAACCCACAATTCAGGCTTACATCAACAAATTCCTCCCGTCTGCCAAGTGTTATTCCATCTGAGCAATCGCCGCCTTATTCCTGGCATCCTAGCATGCCACCTCCTGCTCTGTACGCTGGAGGTGGGGATCATTTATGGCTAGCTGGAGTCAGCAAAGTCGCTGTGAAACTGGCTTGGTGGAATTCTGACCAAAAATCCCTTACTATAATTTAAAAACAAACCATCCCAAAACGACAAAGCAGAACCAAGGGCTATGGTTCCCCTCACCGAAAAGGAACAAGTTTAATGGAAAATAAAATGGCAAAGCTGCAGGGAAAATTACTATGGCAAAAAATTGTATTTCAGATTTCTGAGCACAAGGCAATTATATTTCCTAAAGTTGTTCAAAGGATGGATAAAATGCCAGCTAACCTCGCAGTGTGTATGTCTATTAATTTCCTACCAGCACTACCTGCTGAAAGTACCACGAGAGGATTCCAGAGCTCTGTACAGGGCCCTGCTCTAGTCCTTTCACGATCTTACTACCCTTGCTGTAAACCACTCTGTGACGGGTGCATTCAAAGAATGAATCCAAAACTATGTTTTCCTCACATCTAGGTTGTAGTGAGTAACCACAGCTGCCTTTTTATAGCTATAAAGTCCTAGGAATGGTGTCTCCTTTCACAAAACTAATTAAAACAAAAACCAAAACCTCAAACCCAACGAGAGGTGAAGTTTCCTTATGACACATTGAAGGTACTCAATAAATGTCTGTCAGATTTAAAAATGAAAGTATAAGTAGCACTAATACAATTTGTCTGTTGAAAAAACAATTAAATTTTGTCTTGTCTACGTACCCCAACTTACCACCACGGTCCCCCAACACACACGTGGCACGATTAAGTAGAGACGCTTGGACACAATGAAAGGAATAAAAGTACTTTTCTTTAAAAGCCATTTATAATCACTTTGTAAACCTAACATGTGTTTAGGAAGCATTATTTTGCGATTTCTTTTCAGTGGTGTTCAAGGTAATCATGTGGGTGTGCAAATTGCAAAGTAATGGCTGAGAAGTAAATGACCGTAATACCGGGTTGTTATTTTTTCTTTCTTTTCTTTTTTTTTTTGGTAAAGTTTTCAGCAATCAGCAAGACTTTAGACGGAACAATAATAATTTATAAATAGCTGGACAACCAAAACAACGTCCCTTGAATTGCCTCTTTGAAATTTTAGGTGATGAGGAATTCTTCTCAGAGATGGGAAATAGGACATTTACAGAATACAGACATTTTACTCTCCATCCTGAAATCACAATTCGGACTCCTGACTGGAAAAGGAATTGGAAAGTATCATCCCATACAGCTTGAAAGCTTATAACGGGTGAGGGTCCAAAGCCCTGAGTTGAGGGAGGAGAGTCCAATCCACTTAATTTCCTCTTCTGACACCTCACACATGCCCCTTTTCCTTGCACCAGTAGGGTTATGGCAAAGTCCGCTGCCCCTCCCTCTCATCTGGAATTAACTTCTCCACCACTTTGTGCTAGAGAAGCACATGCAGTTCATGAGTTGAGAGCCGATAGATATTTGCTCTCCTGGAAACAACGTAAGGATGATGTGGTTGGATCAGCAAGACTTCGAAAGCCAGAGCAAAAAGCAATGGACCACATGTGTTATAACCATTCTTTAAAATGCGGCCAGCCCTGCCAGCAGCGTGGACAATGGCCCATATGTAAGGTACATCTGGAGCTACATGTGGTTGCCTGATCGCCTTGGTCAACGCTTCTGCATGTTTAGTAGAATCAAAGGGTTTAATACGGAGCCCTCTTCATATGGGAACGTAACGGTAGCTTGTGTATGTTATGGGAGGAGAGGAGCAACAGGAAAGCGGAGGGGGAGACGGTGGGCCCTGGCCTCGCAGGGTCGGGGATGTCACGATCAGATGAGCCATCTGTGTGTGGCACAGCCTGCACGCTCTGCTCATCAGAGAGCTTCTGTCCCACTGCTTCTACTCACACGGGCTTTAAAACAGCCTGTTTACAGATAGAGAGGACGGTTCAGAGCAGAGCATATGGAATCATTCTATGTAGCTGAGGCAGATTTGATCTCTGAGACTATTTAAAGATTCTAAGCCTGCAGCAATACAACTGGGTTGTTTCTCTTAGTACTCCTTCGAGGTAGGTCAGATTCTGCCATTTCCTTCAAAGAACTGGCAAGAGGAATTCACATTCCTTTACTTTAGCATTATTTCCGTAAAACCCTAAAGAAAACCCTATATAAAGTCACAAATTTGGCACATGCCCGATTTCATACAGTTATGAAACAATAGTAACCAGTTTATATGTCCCCATGTCTTCAAAAATAGCCTTATCATTTCATGTACTTTTTAATAAGCATTTTGTAGTTATTATTATTACACTGGAACTTAGAGATTTTTCTGACAGGAGAAAACTAGATTAAAGCAAACAATATGCTCACAGAGATGTACTTGGCACACAAACGATATTTTCACATTCATTTGCAAGATAACAGAAAGAATGCCTTTCTTGCTGTCTCCCTCAGAGTGAAAGGATAAGAAATGAAAGTAACCTGGAGTGAAAACTTACTGATGTTATAAGACTTGGCTTCTGAAGTAAGGTACAACGCTTTAAAAAGCATATTTTTTAATCTTTTCCATACAACGAATGCATTTCAAATGTTAAAAAGAATCCTGAATGACCTTTGTCTAGCGAAAGCTTCCTAATGAGGAAAAGACATCACAAGTGAAACAGTCACCTGGTTCTGGGGAGCAAGGCCAGGCAAAATGCCGTTCTTGAATTAGAGCACTTTGCACGGGGCAGCTCCTTTGATCCTCACAGCACCAGCAGGTGGCGGAGACCATTACTGTCACCTTACAGATGGGGAAAGCGAGGCTCCGAGAACTCACATGACATCGCAGTTAAGCTGCAGAGCCAGGACTCGGCCCCAGGTCTGGCTGACTCTATAGCCCATGCTGTTCCCTTCTGAGTAATGCTGCCCCTGAGCTGCTTTATAAACCTAGATTCGGGAAAATGCCCACAGAAATAGCAGAAATAATGGTAAAATCAGACTAAATCAGGTTACATAGGAAAAGCGCAGGATGTCAATATGTACATGTTTTAATTGTGCGTGGTTTTCTACATATGGTCAATAGAAGGGTTTCTGAGATGAAAAGATTTCGTTTTATTGCCGGAAAGAACTGCTTTTCAGTAAGTCTGCTTATTATATGGTGGGCCTGGATGGCTCAGTGACAGCCCGATGGGGGAGCACAGGCCTTACACGGAAGAGGCCAGATGTAAGTGAAACTCGCTGCCACGGCATTACCAACAAGAATCATTAACCACAGTGTGAGGGGCAGACAAAACCCATGGCCCAGGGACTGGGAAAGTGCAAAGGGACTCCTCATTGGATAGGGCACAGGGACAAAAAGGCAAGTACAAGGCCCGCAAGACCGTTCTCCTGCTGAGCTCTCAGGTGCCCTTCTGAGAACGTGCACCAGCTTTACCCTTACTGGCCTGAACCTGAACTTGGCAGGAACAAATGACTCAGATGGTGTCCTCATTTATGAGCTGCATTTCTGAAGCAGCAAACTACTCGTTCATGGGTTGGAGCAAGGGCCTTTCCTGGTTGCTGTCTTGTACGTTTTGTTCTGCTTTGGTTCGGTTTTATAATTACTCCCAATGGAAGCCTACTGTCCTCTGCTTGATCTCTGTATCTACCCATGAGCCACCAGGGGTCTGGTGGCTCGAAAGCACATGGGTCACTAAAATATTAATATAACTCAAGAAAACTGTTTCGGTCTTCTTGCAGCATCCTCATCCTAAAAGATCCTAACCTCAGCTACTAAATTATAGATAATAACATTGATTCCTGTTTGTTCCGTCTCTCAGTCCTCTGCTCCACGTACTGGCACAACAGTGAGCGTCCACTTAGAACAGAGTGAAGCCCACACGGTGAAGTTGCACAGACCTGGGCTCAAGTCCACACTCAGTCTTCAGGGACACCCCAACAAGATGCCTGGCCTTTCAGAGTATCAGTTTTCCCAACCGTAAAGTAAGAGCAATGATAGGATTATGACACTACTTCACCAACTGCAATTAAATGCGAACATTCATTTTAAAAAGTACTTTACAGATTAAGAAGTATCACACAAGTGATAACGATTAAGGTTATCATTGTATAAAAGTACAATGGGTGACAAGGAAGGGAAAGGCAGCAACAGGTCTAGATATGACCTAGTGAGAGAAAGTCTTAGAAAACAGTACTCCCAGTTCCAGGTCGCCGTTCCCCAGGTGTACAACACTGGGCAAGGCATTTAACTTCTTTGAACCGATACTTCTTCCTCTGTCATAAACGTGAATAGAAAGAAGGGAAGAAAACTATGGGCCACACAACGGGCTAGGATTTACATGTTTTCTCTCATTTAATCCAAACGGTAGGCTTCACAAGAAGCATCGTGGTAGCCACTGTTACAGATGAAGAGACTGGTGACACTGAGAACTTAGTGAAAAGAACACAGAGCACACCTTGTGGCTCCCAGTTCAAACCCTGCTCTGCTGACTCCAAAGCACATGCTCAACCTGGTCAAGTACCACACAGAAAAAGTAGAGTGACCAGGGCCTTGATCGAGGTGACTTCTAAGGATTTCTTTTAATTCTAAAATACCATGAGTCTGAAACGTGGTGATTTTCCATTTAATTCAAAATAAAAGCCTAAGTAATGCAAAGTTAAATATCTCTTCAGTTCCTACACGAACTCCCTCCACAAATGTTCCCTTGTTTTTCAGGGTCAGGAAAACTGTCCACTAGTGGGCTGATCAAAGCTCCTCAGATGTCCGCTCCCAACTCTTCTCTGGGGGATGGATGTGACTCATGTCATTGGGCTAGCTTCTCACAAAAACACAGGCTAATAACAGCAGAACAATCATACCACTGGCTTCCAACACTGTGAGAAAGATCTGCCCACACATCCCAGCTCCACGGACAGAAAAACAGCTCTTTCTCTCGCTCAAAGAAAAGTGCTGAATTTATAGCATGATAAGCTCATGGTACATATATTGAGAAGAAAACAGAGAAAAATCACTGAGGAATTCTCCTCTCTGACCAATGTCTGCAACAGAAGAAGGGTGTTACGGGAAGGCTGCCTTGTGTTAAGTACAAGGCCTCTAACTCCATTTTATTTCCACCATTACTGAGGTAATTGTGAATTCCTGCTGCATTTATAACTAAGAAACAGATGGTAATGCTTAGTATTAAGCACTAAGGAGTGGCCACTAAAACAATCTAGAATGCCAGCAGTTGTATGTGATATCAGAGGTTCAGTTTACCATAACAAAGTTTCATAGCCATGGTAACAGAGGCCGAGAAATTAAGGCCCTTTTTTCCATCACAAATCCATTCACATCACAGCTGCCCCTTCGTCGAAGGCACATTGCGCATCACAGGCAGACTCCTGGACGCGTTCACTGCTGGACACAAAATAGGTCACATCTTGGTTTTATTATACATTGCCATCACAAGTGGCAAAACGTAAAATTCAAGACGGAACATTCACCGAGTTATGGAAATGCAGCTGGTGAGGCACTAGAGAATCACTTGGGGGATAGGGAAGGCTGATGGGAGAGGGAAGCCTAGATCTCCTGGAGAACACAAGAGGCTATTAAATTCTGCTGCAAAAATAAAACAAACCACCCCTCCCCCAAAATATATGTGTATATGTGGTGTGTGTGTGCGTAAAAACTGAAGGGAGAAATGGCTGTATAATTTTTCCAGTAAGACAAGCTTTAACGACCATGTCAGCTAGCTGTTAGGAAAGTAATCTACCTCCCATTCTCCATTTATAACGAGTGTTTTTGCCTTTAGTAATCTGAGCTTCCTGAACAATTTCTCAGCTCAACCTGCCTTCAGATTCTTCTTTGAACTAATTTCATCTCACTGGAGTCACACCACAGTCTCACAGGGATCCAGTTCCCACGGTGGTGGCAGGTCATTCTCTGAACCAACATATCTATCCCGGCAGCAGCTCTCACTCACATCAATCTGCTTCCATCCTCCTTAACGGTGTCTGTCACCTACCAGCCTCCAGTCTAAGTCACTAATCTTGCAAGGTGCATGGCAGCAGAGTGGTTTCACCTTTAGAATATCCCAAGGCAGCTAATTATAAGACCTTCCTACTATGAATAGTGCTATACATCACAAAATAATGAGGAACAAACTAAGAATTCTGAAGTATATTGTCATGTTGGAACATTCTCTCCCCCAACTTCCTTGCCCCACCCTCAACAGAGAGGGGGAGAGAGAGAGAGTGAGAAATTCAATAAGGAGGTAGTATAGAACAAAGACAGTGCAGGGACAGGTGGAGTCTTGGGAAC
Organism: Globicephala melas; assembly: GCF_963455315.2. NCBI lineage: Eukaryota > Metazoa > Chordata > Mammalia > Artiodactyla > Delphinidae > Globicephala > Globicephala melas. Next base: position 40,848,189 of record NC_083330.1, on the reverse strand, counting down.
CATTGGTAAAAATGTTGAAAAACTGTGAACTCATTTTCTGCTTGGATAATCCTTAAGAAAACGTCCTTAATGTTCAGAGCCTCCGATTATGTGACAACAGTCACACTTGAGATTCATTATGTCACAACTGTCAGAAAAGCAAATGGGGGCTTGCCTGGTGGCACAGTGGTTGAGAGTCCACCTGCCAATGCAGGGGACACGGGTTCGTGCCCCGGTCTGGGAAGATCCCACGTGCCATGGAGCGGCTGGGCCCGTGAGCCATGGCCGCTGAGCCTGCGCGTCCGGAGCCTGTGCTCCGCAACGGGAGAGGCCACAACAGTGAGAGGCCCGCGTACTGCAAAAAAAAAAAAAAAAGAAAAAGAAAAGCAAATGGAAGACAATTCAAACCAGTGCTTTTGCCCACATTTTCCAACCAACAGCACATTTACTAACTGTTCGACAGGACTCAACAAGTCTTTCCTCATGACCTGCATAGGATATAGGAGGAGAACCTAAAATCGAGGAAAAGGAATGCCAGCATCCACATTGCCCAGAATAGCACACAGGCATAGTTGGATGCTAGGAGTGATGTTGTAGACAGGATGGGAACAGCACATCAAAGGAAAGAGGATACTCCACGGCACGGCAGCCAACTAGTGAAGCCAGGAAGAGCAGTGATTGGCTCCACTTCTAAAGTTCCATATACCTTTCCTGTGGCAGATACTGCTAGATAGTCACCCACTCTGTTCTCCCCTCCTTCTATAGCATTCACAACAGAGGCATAGCTGGGTATGTTGCTATTCAGCAAGGCTACATCTCCCAGCCTCCCTTTCACTTAGGCATGGTCAATGGCTTGTGAATGGAAGTGATATGGGCCGCTTCCAGTTCTGAACCGTAAGATATTCCACATTCTCTTTCCCTTTTCCAGCTGACAGGCCAGCTGCTATAATACAGATGATGACACGGCCCTAGGTTATAAAAGAGCAAGAAGATGGAAGAAAACTGTTTCCTGAATGACAACGGGGAGAACTACTCAGCAGACATGGACCACTCATACCAGGCCTGTCCCCTGAGCAACAAATAAGTCTCTTTGATATTTGAGCCACTACATTGTGGAGTTTCTTACAGCAGCTAGACTTTAACTAATACATTCCCCAAATAGGATCAAAATATATTACACATACAAAATATAGTATAAATATAATTCTTTGGTCAGTGTTTGTTTTCCTTATCTACTGCGCTCCCTATCTCAATCTGCCTTGGGAAATTCTCCTTCTACGTTAGTTTGGCAGATCCTATTTTCTAATAGCATACAGATATAACTAAGAGCAGTTTTTTCATTTTGACATTCTAGAAATCTTTCAAAGGCTTCTAAGCAACCTAGATCAGATTAGGGTACCTTCCATACACATACTCCTGTGCTCAATGCTGGCAGTGGGAGGTGGGTTTACAGAAGCCCATGAAATAGACTTTTACTCAGGTAGACTTCTTTTCTAAGTAATTAGCCATCTCTTTTATTTACACAGTTTATTTTGAAATATTTTTCTAAGACCTGTGATCTATTTCTATTACATGAAAGGAAACTAAGTCTCAGAGGAGTTAATATAATTCCCAAGAAGTACAATTCTCTGTTCTGGGACAGACATCACCATCCTTCGTCTCATTGCCTAGGACAGCATTCCCAAAATGTGGTCCCTGGATGCTCATGTGGAATGCAGAGCTCAGGTGTCCCCTCCAGACCCGCTGAATCAGAACTGGCTAGAGATTTGGCAGGAATCTGCACTGCTGACAAGTGCCTCAGCTGACTGTCATGCAAATTAAGCAGAATACTGTCCTAGATAATGGACATACCTCAAGCCAGCTCAGAAACGTCTTCTTAGCTTGTGAGAAAAAGAAATTCATTTATAACATTTAATGTAATCAAAACTGAATCCCAACTTTCTTCCACCAGAATTTTAAGCTTGCACTTGTGTCCCTGATTATTTACCAACATAACCTGGCTTCTGGCAGCTACTGTGATATCTCTATACAGGCTTAAGTGTGAACAAATCTGTTTTTTTTTTTTTAAATTTGGTTAAGAAAAGGCTGGATTATTTTTTCAAAAGGAACTTCACAATACATAAAGGGAAAACTAAGCCAAAGATCCCCCAAAGAAGAGAAATTAATTGGCAACTAAAAGCTTTTCTAGGCTGGGAGAAAGCCTTACTTCTTTTCTTCAACTCAACCCTGTTTGGTGAACCCTGACCCAAGCCCCACCTTTTTGGCCAAGCTGCCCTCGATACCCTGCTTTCTTCCCAGATCTATTCCTCATTTCAGATGGGTGCCAGACGTGATGTGGGAGAGAATCTGATAACCAGTTTCCCGTGGGGCAATGTTCATTAGCTGTTCTTAAGCTGCCTTCCACTTGCCTATCCTATTGTCATAGCTACTGGGCCTCCATGGTTAACAATATGCTTCTGGGCCACCATCCATTCAACACCTCACTCCTCTCTAATGCCATAAAATCAAAGAATACCCATGCTTGGAAGTGACCATCTGCGGTAATCAGCTCCCACGGGGCTGCCGCGTCGCACAACTCTAAGGGGCACCAGGCGCATCCTAGTCCGTGGGAACGGGGCATGTGGAGTTCGTACAAGCGGATGGCACCCCTGGAGTTGTGCTACTCGTGGGACTGGTTGTTCCTCAACTGTGCGTCAGAATAACCTCGGGAGCTTGTTGCCATTACGGGTTCTGGGCATCTGCTCCTTCTCTCCTTTCTCTTCCCTTCGCTGGAATTGTGAATAGGTCTAAGATGGGGTCCTTTTTTAAAAAACGTCAGTGGTGATTCTGATGATCAGCATGGTTTGGGAATAAATAATCTCACCCAACTCTCCCATTCTGGAGGTGAGTGAACTGAGTCCCCCAAGGACTAGATGACAGATAAAAGTCACACACAGCTGGTAAGCCAGAGCTGCCGTCAGGTCCCAGATCTCAAGACTTTCAACAAGGGCCTCTGTCTCCATTATTTAAACAACAGTAAATAACAAAAACAAAGGAAAGCTACACAACGACAAAAACATTACTAGAAGGGTAAAAAGTGGTGAGACGTCTCAAAATAAGACATGAAATGCTATTCGTATTCTCCTCTGGGTGGACCTTCTGTACCACAACTTGCTTCCATGGCAAATGTGGTCCTAGTTACGCATGAACACAGAACTCGGGGGATGTATTGAGAAGGGAAAGCTGAGAGGTAAGGGCTTTAGAGTCAAAGGAATAATTTTAAAGAAAACTTGGCTCCCCTAAGGACACCTATCAAGAAAGGTATAGAGGAGGAAGTTTGCTGGCTGCTCTGGGCTGGGTGACCTCCAAAAGATCACCACGTTCAGGGTCTGGCTCTGCCAGGCAGACTTAAGAGGACAGATTCATGCCAATCCAATCCTTAAAAGCATGATCAAGGAGCCATAGGGCCCGTTTGCTATTTTACAGTGGGATGTCTTCTTGGCTTGAGATGTATCAACAGTCTGCTACCCAGGAATGGGCACTTCTTCCTGGGAGGCGAGGACACCCCAAACACTAGCAGCTGGATCCACCAGAAGCTGCTTTTGGAGCAAATTAGAACAAAGGGAATAAGATGCTTTCATACCATATTTTCTCTCCATGTGGCTTTTCCCTGCTTCAAATAACTTGCCTTTGATAAGGAACTTTGTAGAAGACAGCAGAAGGTTATCAGTTTTGAGTATAGGCTTCCGAGTTTGGCAGCCCTGGGTTTGAATTCTGATTCTAGCGCTCATTAGCTGCTCCACAGTCACTTCTCTGAGCACCTTAAAGGAGTAAATGGAAAACTATGCACCATTTAGCATGGCGTCAGGCATATATTTAAGAGTTGAGAAAATGGTGGCTACTTCTGCTGTTGGTAACAGGAAGAGGACTACAAGACAGGTGTAACAGACAGTAAAGCAAGTGTGATCTCTGACCAGCCTATTCAGGGAGAGAACAGCTTCACTCCTAAGATCCCCTCCTCCTCTGCAAGTGTTCACACTGTGGTAAAATGAACTCCCTAAGTACTGACACTTACCGTTAGTTGTAATATCAACTTCCAGTTTATGCTAAACATGTTTTTCAAAGAATCAATGTCCTCTTTGCCACTGAACGATGAAGTATTGCTGAGACTTCTCTATTTGTTCCCACTCTTTAGCCCAAGCCCACCTTCTTAGCTTGGCTTTAATAATTTTGGGGGTGGGGGGAGGCAGTAAACCCAGAAGAGCGAGCGTTATAAAGAAGGACAGGGGGACTAGAATGCCAAGCAATGCCAAGTGAAGTATGACTATCACTTCAACATGAGCCACAGGGCGACACAGGTCCTCAGGCAGGTGAATGCACTTGACACAAGGGACTTTGCTAGATGTTCTAGAAAGGAAAACCTATGCCTCAGAGTCATTGATGGGGCAGAAGAAGGTGATGGGATTTATCTGGCCACCTCCCGCCTGTCCCTTGCTTTCCTCTGGTCATATTTCACCCCACAGGGAGTTAACTCTCCGGCATTTCTGGATTGTATCATCCAGGTTCTTCTGATGCTCTTGGGGCCTCCTCCCAGGCCCCACGGTTTGGTATCTCATCCAGGTCCTGAAGTAGCAGCAAGAGCCAGAAACTCTGAGGAGGGGACTGGCTGGCCGAGCAGCATAGTGACAAGCAAGGGCAAGGGCCCATTTCTCCCAGGGCAGTTGACTGGGTGATTCCCTGGGCTGTGAGTGCAAGATGCAGTTGGCCCAGATGGACCTGAAAAGGCATAGAAAACGTGTGTCTGACATACCCATCTCCTCCCCTCCCACATATTCAGTCTTGGCTTTTCATCGAGGAGAGTTATAATAGATAAGAAGCTTCTGCCTCAGAAGCAGGTATGTAAGCCATAAGCAATGTTCAGAAGAGCATGAACTTTGGGAAAAGACTACCTGGGTTTGGAGCCAGGTTCAACCACTTAAGAGCTATGCGACATTGCACAAGTTTTCTGACCCCTTTGTGCCTCCGTTATCTCATCTGCTAAATAGGTGTGAATGATCAAGCCTACCTCATACCATAATAAGCACACCTACCTCACAGACTTACTGTGAGAATGAAATTACTTACATACACAAAATGATTAGAACAGCACCTGACATGTACTAAGGGACACAGAAAAAACATGTGCTGTCACTAGACATCTGTTCCACAGACGGATATCTGATTTCCTAGGCCCTCTGGCTTGGGGCCCCATCTCTTTCTTTCCACTCAGCCTCCTGCTAGCTTCCTGGTTCTGAGATGAGCTTCATGAACTTAACCCGGTCTGTCTCCCTTTGCCTTAACTGACCTTCCCCCTTCTTGGACATCTCCTGTTGTCAATGTATAGCTCTCATCAGCCTCTCCATTGTCACCAGGTTCTCAGTCCTGGTCTGCTCAGTTCCGTTATGGCCAAATGCCTGGGATGACAAGTATGAAATTTTTGACATGTTTTTTCAGACAGTGCAAGTACTACCAGGACAATCTTGTGCAGGTCTTGGGACTCACGGCTCTCCCAAAGTAAATAAAAATGCTAATTGGCTGTCTGACTACACCTCTCAAATCTCATGAAGAAAGCCCATAGCTCTGCCACTTGACATCTCAAAGATGAGCTCATTAGGAAGCTGCCGATGAAGGATTACAGCTATGAAATGACGGAGATCGCTGTGACTAACCATTTCAGAGCTGAGTCACTAGTGGCTAATTCACTCATAAGGGACAGCAGTACCTATACAGGATATGATGCTAAAACAGTGCCTGAGTCCGCACAGTGAAAGGTGATCTTCATTAGGATTCCAAGCTACCTCCCAATTCCCTTACTCCTCATCCTGATTTAATAATAAACTGCTACTTTGACCATCAAAGTCAAAACTCTGTGACATTCAAGATGTAGTGGACACAGAGCTGCTAAATCAAAGACATTAAAGGAACTCTTAGACAAACCATTGTCAAAATAACTAGCAACAAATGTCCACTACTGATAGACAAGCACGAGGAATATGTGGACCTTTATAAAGGCGCTTCTGTAATTTCTCTTTGTGATATTTTATTGTCAGTACGTCTAACTAGCCAAGTTCAGTATTCTAATCACTACTTTCAATTCATGAGAAAGTTTCTCTACCTCTTATGATCAGAGAAGAAAAGCTTGACAATTGTTCTATTAACTTGTTGGGAGAAAATCCAGTCCAATGTACTCTGTCCTTCATAAAAGCCACACACAAAGAAAATCACAGAACCACAAGGCAACTGCTTGTGGTTTTCACCCTCTATGGGTCCCCTCTTGGGCCTTGTCTCACATCTTCTCGGTCCAACTTTTTAGACCCATGAGTGCTGCAGCAACCAGTTGTGTGCAGGTGTAACCTGACAGAAGCTCACCTCAGCTGCACCTGGACTCTCTCACTTTCTGCCCAGGGCCTTCAAGTGCTTGCCTCCTGGGAAGGTGACAGGCACTCTCTCAGCAATTCTGGGACATTCACAAACCTGGGCCTGAAAGGGAGTTAACACCTCATGGGGCAAGTCTTGACCAATGGGGATCCGGAGCTGGTGGATAAATGCTCTCCTCTTTCATCTTCTGGCAGACAACTCTACCTTGCTTCTCAGAGGGTCACAGGGAGAATGTACCCCAGTTGCCCAAAGTGCTGAGTAGCTCAATAATGAGCCCTTAGGTCGGCTTTCCCTCTTTTACTATTTCCAGTCTTCCACTTCTTTTCCTTGGGATAATTTCTCAAAATAAACTACTCACATGTAATTCCTGTCTCCAGCCCTACTTTTGAGGGGGTACCTAAGTTAAGACACCTCTACTGAAAAATTTTTCTCTCTACTATATCAGCTTTACACATTGGATTCATAGTACTGAAACTTAATTTAAAACATTCTTCAAAGCCAACAGTATTATGGTCATATAAAAGATTATACTAGGTACCCATACACTCCAGAAGCCCTACCGAAGTGTCTAGGTCCATAAACAAATTGGAATGGTTCAATTGAAGCCACACATTACACACGTTACAGATTGGGTTCCCCAGAAGGCAGACTGCACCAGAGTTTGGCATGCAGACTGTTCATGCCCTTGGGTTGAACACCTGAGAAAGGGAGGGAAGGACACATGAAGGAACGGATGGAGAAGTTATAATGCAGTCCAGCAATGGCCTCACCTGACCCCACTGGCAACCCTAAGACTAAAATGGCTTGCCAGAATTGTCACATATTGGACTGACATAACCAGGCTTTCATACCCTCATATGAATCGGTCACTGGATGTAGACCACTCCAGGACAGGGTGTGACCTTGGATGAATGGCTCTCTGCCGGTGAAACAATCCCTGAAGGGGATGACACTGGAGGCCATCTGCTGAGTGCATTCCCAGAACCTGGGCCAACATCTTCCCTGAAGGAAGAGGTGCCCCAGGGAAACACTGAAGAGCCAGAGAAGAAACTCAGCCCAGCAAAGAGAAAATCAGGAGAGACAAGGAGGCTGTTTCCAAATATGTGATGAGCTCTCATGTGGAAGAGATACTGGGATTTGTCTTCTACGGATAGAACTAGGAACAACTGGTGAATATCTGCTTACAAGTAGGAAGATTTCACCTCAGAAGTGAGATCTTTCATGTAGAGAGAGCTATCTAAAGGACTGGGATGTGTCAGTAAGGATTTCATGCAGATGTAATGCAAAGTCTGCATCTAGAGCAAATCCAAGACAGAATATTAAGTTCCTTTCCAACCTTGAGATTCTCTGATTCCAAGAGTCAGAGCAATGCTCATAATACAAAATTGTCACTTATGCATCATTCACTATCAGCCCTCAGGCACAAAATATAAATATGAACGTTCTATTTGTCATAGCGACACGAGGAAATGAAGTTGCTAAGCAATAGGAATACTGACTAGTGACTGCAGATACTTCCCAACTTCCGAACACCCAATTCACCAATAAGCATCTATGCACCTACCTACATATCTACCTAGGTAGCTAGCTGTCTCTGTCGATACCCACCTATTTATCCTAGGGTATCCACCTAGGATACCCACCTATTTATCCTCCACTCTTCTGCAGCAAAGGCAGCACTCCAAGTATACCCATCTCCACCGCTGGGCAACAAACCAAGCTTTCTCTTGTGACCAGACAGCGGGACATAGCTATCCCAAGGCAGCTCAAAATCTTCCTATCTAAAACCAAGCTCACCTCTCCTTTGCCCACACCCCACTCCATCCCGTATTCCTTCTACACTCCTTTATTTTGTTAATGTTGGTCTATTAACTCAGACATTCCAAGCCAAAAATGTTGGAGTTCATGAGTTTTAAAGACATACTCGATTATGAAACTGACTTTTCCCATTTACTTATTATATGGACATAAGCAAGTTACATAAACCCCTCTGAGCCTCATTTTTCTCAGTTATATCATTGGGATAATACCTATTTCATGGGGTTGTTTTGCAACAGGAGGATTCTGTTTGTGAGAAAGGTTACCAGGAACTGGAAGAAGAGGACAAAAAAGAGGGGCTATCAAAGATAACATCATTTCTTTTCTTTCCTTTTTTTTTTTGCCAAGAATTGGCCCGAAGTCCCTAGATCATAGAGGTAAGTCTCCTCCTCCATCATCCTGTGCTCTCATACTGACTTTCTCTTACCCTTGTACCTTGTTCTCGTACAACTAATGCTAGAAGATGAATTAAACAATCATTTTCAGCCTCATTTCTATTGGAGATGCATTCGAAATTCCAAACGGCCTACTTTTTTGTACAATGGCTGGTAAATTAGCAACTGTTCAAATCTGAAATAATATAACAAAAAGTCACTTTAAGTAGGTATGTAGCGGCACCTATGGCTTCTAATACTCTCTCCAGGCCCCTATACTAAAGATCAAAGATACAAATTTGATCAAAACTCCCCCATCACTTCACATCAGCATTCCACCAGCCAGCAGGATCCTTTCTTTTTCCATCACAGCACCCTAAAATTGCCCACAACCTTTCATCGGCTGGAATATACAAAGTCTTGATCCTAGGTTTCCTTAACACAGATGCCTCCTGGACATCTCATTTATAATTCTCTATATTCTTATCAAATCCAATATGCACCGTTTCCCTTTTGAAGTTCTCACCACCCATAGCTGAACGCTGATTAACAGGCTGGAGTCTCACCATAACTCTATTCATTAAAAGAGGGTCTTGGCCATTGTATGGCTAGATGGCTACTCCTTTATAGACTACCATCCTTCTTACTCCCTCCATGTCCCCCTCCAAACCCTCACCCCCAAGAGACCATTGATTCTGTAAGAGTGAAGCACTGTGAGTTTTAACAGCAGTACTAGAACAAAGCAGCAGTGCACCATCCCATAGTTCACAATCACCCTGAGCATCTTTTGCTAACTCGTCATATGAATGGTTGGATGTTCTTCTCAAGCACCGTTAATAACTCTGTGTGTGCTGTCTCCTCAGTAGAAAGAGTCTATTTTTGCCTTTCCTTCTTTAGAGGAAGAAAGAATTGTCCCCAGGACTACTAATCTCAAAGTGTGGTAACCATAATTCATTGAATAACAACTCTGTGTTAAAGCTTTCAAGGACAATATCTCACTGAACCCTCAAAAAACTCAGTCAGGCATACAAACCCCATTTTGCAGAAGGAAAACCTGAGGCCCAGAGGTCCTGAACTGTGCAGGGCAACATCATGGATGACTCAGCCCCAACCTCCTCTGTCCCTGTGTGTCTCTGCCTCAGGTTTGCAGTTCTTAGTAGTTGGGAGCTGGCAGTCCACCAGAAGCAGAAATGTTGGGAGAAGGACCATTCCCCAGAGAAGGAATCCTGGGCGGACACATCTTTCTCAAGTTCTAATTCCTTAACTAGAGGCCCCCTACTTATTCTAAGCTCCTCTACCTACTCTGCTTCAGTATGGCGTACAGATTACAGTGGAACTTCCAACCACTAGGAACAGTACAGTTGCTTGAGATTTCCCCTTTCTGTGATTTCAGTAGTTTCCCGAAAGAAAAAAAAAAAAAAAAAAAAATCAAGCCCAGAGTCTTATTCATCAGTCATAGAGATAAGGTTTAATCTGCCCACCCCTCACATTTACTAATCCAGCGGGCATGGACAAGTTGCCTAATCTCTTTAAAATTCCCAGTCCCTATTCATAAGATTAGGGGAGAAAAAGTACCTGATTCATAGATTTCTTTGGGAAGAGATGAGAAACCGGACAGGAAAATCCCTGACACATGGTGAACACAAGCTAATGGTTATGATGATTGTTTTGATAGCTCACTTGTATTAGGAACTAATCAAGGTACCTAGCTCTTACTCATTGTTCAGAATAAATGGTTTCTCCAAGTTACTTCATCTTCTATGTTTTTCTCACCACTCAGGTTAATATATTTGCCTTTTTTAATGCTAAAATAGGTGACTGGCCCTCTGAAAGTAGAATCTTCCTATTTAGTGATGTTCTTAAAACACTATGTCTTATAATGAAAAGCAATGACAAAGTGTAAGACTGCCTTTGACAACAATATCTAAATAATGTAGAATGTGGTAGCATGATGGAAAAAAAAGCATTGATCTGGAAATCGTAAGATGGGGATTCCATACATTCCCTTTTGTGTTGGGATGATCCAATATGGAAACCATATCGGGGTGTTTCATAGACTCGAAACCCAAAACAATCTTAAATTTCTATCCCAGTTTAACCATTTTATTTTAGTCATTAGCTTCTCCTAGTAGAGAAGGCAAAACTTTTCTTTCACTCATCTATCCATTCATTTTTTCTTTAATTCAAAAAGAATTTTTGAGTGCTTACTGTATACACATCAATGAGGTATAGATTTGTGACAAAAGAGAAGCATAAAAAAGACCAATGGAAGTTCTGAAGAGAGAAGCATTGCATAGGGCTGAGATTAACTATCCTAACTGGAAAGACTTTTCTGGGGAGGCGTCCTTTGTCATGCAACGGGTGCTCCGTAAATATTTATTAAATAAATTAATGTTAATGAATCATTCAATTAAATAGTGAATTAGAAAGAGTAGGTAAGATTTCAACGGGTGGATGCAGAAAAGGGGATCAGTATGGGGAAGGCAAAGAGACAGGGAAGTGATAAAAAAACACATGGGATAGAGAATCTTCTGGGTTTCCAGAACACAGATTATCTGTGGGAAAAGGTATGACCAGTATAATAGCTTGTAGATGCAAGGCTTTAAGTGACAGATTTAAGGAATACTGTCTATTATCTTACAGGAAGTAGGGAGCCATTGACTTTTTAAAATAGATGGTAGACACAGACATACTTAAGGAATAAGCATAAACGCACACTTGAGGAATATTGGTTGGCTGGCGGTATACCGCACAGATGGAGAGGAGAAAGACCAGAATATTAAGATGGCATCTCTATTGTCCACACAATATCCCCTGAAGGATTAAAAAAAAAAAAAGAAAAAAAACTGGATCCAGTACCCCGTTTTGCATTGTGTCTTGTGCTCTCATATCCAGGCCCACTTCTTAGAGGCTTATTATGAAAATACACAAATGGTGGTTTATAGTACAAACTCAAAAGTCTTCTGATCTAAACACCGAGGGAAAATAGGAGAAAGTGCTACTTACTAACCTGGTCAGAATAAATCTGGAATGAAATATTGTAATTTTGCAAAGAGATGAGGCATGACTAAGGAAGAACATGCATTAACTGGCCATAATTGCTGCTAAAAATTCACATGACATTAAATTAAGTTAGTTTAACCCTAAATTAAGAGTCAAGAATGTGCATAGAATAATAACATTCTTCCTCCAATCACATAACTATGATGGTACTTCCCACACACGGCCACACAGTCATCTTAGAACTTTCCAAAGGCAGCTCTTCTGGCAGAGAGAGAAGCCACGTTAATCCTTTCCTAAGCTTCCCATTGATTATTATTTAAAATTACCCCATGGTAGCAAAGCCCATAAACAGTTCAAAAGACAACTTCAAAATTCCTTAGCTGCATACTTATTTAGCTATAACATCATTTTTACTGAAAGATTCATGTATAACCAGACATCTAATAACAGGTTAAGTAAATTATAAAATACCCATTTGTTAGAATAACTTAAATAACTTAAAAGATACTAAAATTTCTATTTCAAGGGATATTTTGCCTGATGTTAAACAAAAGTTTGATCTGACACCATCTATAAAATGTAACTGTATAAAATATTCATAGAAGAAAATACAGGGAAGGACATGCAGCAAGATGCTGACAGCAATTTTCTGAGCTAGTGTGTTTTTGAGTCAAATGTTTTTCATTTTTCTCTTTTTTTCCAAATAAGTAGGTATTAATTTTTTTAAACATCTTTATTGGAGTATAATTGCTTTACAGTGGTGTGTTAGTTTCTGCTTTATAACAAAGTGAATCAGCTATACATATACATATGTCCCCATATCTCTTCCCTCTAGCATCTCCCTCCCTCCCACCCTCCCTATCCCACCCCTCCAGGTGATCACAAAGCACCGAGCTGATCTCCCTGTGCTATGCGGCTGCTTCCCACTAGCTATCTGTTTTACATTTGGTAGTGTATATATGTCCATGCCACTCTCTCACTTCGTCCCAGCTTACCCTTCCCCCTCCCCGTGTCTTCAAGTCCATTCTCTATGTCTGCATCTTCATTCCTGTCCTGCCCCTAGGTTCTTCAGGACCAGTTTTTATTTTTTTTAGATTCCATATATATGTGTTAGCATACAGTAAATAAGTAGGTATTAATTTTATATTAAAGTCCAACTTAAACAATAAATGGAGTCCTTCTACCAAGGGCTGCTATTAACTCTAGAAAACAGTGGAGCTGGGACTGGGATTCAAAGAGATTTCTGCAACACAAATATAAAGGTTTGGTTTATGAGACTGTCACAGTGGGTAACACATGGATAGCGCTCAATAAATAGTCAGTGAATGAGATATAGCATAGAATAACAAGTTGATTTGAGCTATTCCCTTTTATAAAATTTCAGTTGGTTAGCATGATGCCTAGCAAACCACATAACTGGTTATAAAATGTTAATTTCTACCTGATTGTTGTAGCAGAACTGGAGGAGCAAAAGCCCAGGGAAAATCCAGGTGTTCTTCATTAGCTATTTCTTGGCCCTACATTTAAGCTTAAAGTTTTCAAAACACAGACCCAGATACTCTAGTGAAGTTACAACATAGGGAGGTACCTATTTTGGATAGCCTGAACTCCGCCTTTCACTAAGGATTTATACAGTACCTTTTTGTTTTAATTTTTGACATAAATACTTCAGTGTTTTAATTGCTTTCCTATCTTCTTAAATAGTACATATGGAACTTTCTTGTAGACTCAACTCACTCTTAGGAACATTAGTTACTACATTATCATGTAATATAGTAAGTTCTTAAAGAGATTCTCATAGCCCAAATGCTATGATTTTTGAGTTGTGAGATTTGTTTTGTCCTTTACTTGCAGTTTCTAAAATGTGCCTTGCAGTGTCACACTTTTATAGTTTTTTGCACACATTTTCTCTTTGCCTAGAACACTTCCCAATAAATTCTTGGTCCACCTATTAAATTCCTACTCATCTCTCTCATCTTTCAGTAGCCAGCTTTCCTGACAGCTCAGACTCAGTCATTCCTCTCTGTGTACCTTATACTCCTTGATTGCTGTATTAGCTAACCCCAAAACTTAGTGGCTTAAAGCAATACATATTTAGTATATCACACATTTTTGGGGGTCAAGAATTTGGGAGTGGCTTAGCTCGGTGGTTCTGGCTCAGAGCCTCATAACATTGTGATCAAGACGTTGGCCAGGGTTGCAGTCATCTGATGGCTTGACTAGAGCTGTTGGATCTATGTGCTGGCTAATTTGGGCTGGTTGATAGCAGAAAGCCTCAGTTCTTCACCAAGTGGACCTCTGCCCCGGGGCTGCTTGAGTATCCTTACAACATGGCAGCTGGCTTCTCCCAGAATGAGTGATCCAAGAGAAAGAACAATAAGAAAGCCACATTGCTTTTAAGTTCTAATCTCAAACATCACACACCATTATTTCTGCCACATTCTATTCGTTAGAAGTAAGTCACTAAGTACAGCCTACACAAAGGGGAAGAGAGGCCAGCTCGATCTTTTAGAGGGAGATTAAAGAATTTGCAGGTATATTTTAAAACCACCAAGATTGCTCTTATGGCATTATAATTATTTATTTGAACACTTTGATTTTTAGGTTGTTTTTTAGGACATCCTTAAAGCATTTATTTTACCCTAAATAAACTAGAGATCTGGGCAGTGACTATAGGAAGTTATAGAGTATTCAAACTTTGAATTTTATCTTCCACTTATTAGACGTGTGTCTGACTTTAGTCATTTACTCTGAATCTCAGCTCCCTTGTCTTGAAAGTGAGAATCGTAATCATCAGCCCTGTTAGGATGAGGTAGAATAATACAGGTGAGAGTCCGCTGCAAACTGCAAGGTACTGTATGACCACATTAGTACTGAACCAGCCAGGATGCAGTCAGTACTGCAAGCCCTGTGTTAGCAGAGTCTGGCTTCCAGAATTTACCACCTAGTTTACTTAGCAGCCACCATGCAAGGGCCCTTATCGCTTCTCCTCTCCTCTCTGCCTCAGAATATCTCCAAGCTTATAACACAGAGTTTTGCACATAGTAGCTAATCAGTAAGCATTTGTTGTTGTTCACTATGAAGCTGACAGTTGTCCTGGTTTTCTTTTCATTTAGGGTAAAACAGAGGAAACTTTTTAAATAGCAGTATTTCACAAACTAGAATAGAAAGTTACTAAGACGTACAGTATAATGAATTGTTAAGAAAGAGTACACACTCTGAGAAGGGACAGTCTTGAGTTAAACTCTGCCACTCAGAAGCTTTGTGAATTCTGTGAACTCTTTAAGCCTGTTTCTTCATCTGTAACATGGGGATAAGAGCACTGATTATTTGACAAGGTCATAATGAAGATCAAAGGAGATAATACATGAGAAGCATCCAGAATACTGCCTGTCAATAGTAAGTCCTCCATTAAGTGTATTATTATTCATCATATGATTATGATTATTACGAATTGGCTCCAACGTTAATATGGGAAAGGTGTTCAAACCCATGAACGATGGCATCCTCCTGCCTGCAAGTCCCATTTTGCACACTAAGAAGACACTGAGTCCAGGAAAGAGTACTCTTTAAGGCTTGCCTTGCCTACCTGGGTGGCTATCTAAAACAGCCTGTCTGGCTTGAGCTATTTCCACTTGCTGACTTTATGAGCCCAGAGGCATGCACAGCTATGAGCACGTTTCAGAAATTTGAAAAATAAACAATGAAATGTCTCATGCTTGCCACACATGTATTTTTCCTACCATGATTTAGGTTGGCTGGCTCTAAACCATAAAAAGTTTATAATAAGAAAGAAAAAGAAACTGAAATTTGCCAGTTTAAAACTCTAACGCCAGCCCCCAAAACTTTCCAACTCAAGGTTAAGATGTGAACCAATGTTCCAATATGTTCATGAAAGATTTAATAATTACTTTGCTTATGAAAGTTTAAACAGCTGCTTAAGTGAGTAAAAAGGCTCCCACCCAGGCAGAATAACTTGCTGTACCCATTAAGAAGGTTTTACAAATCATCAGACTACACATTCAGATGAAAGGAAAGCCGCATTTGCTGCACAGCCTCTAACTATTCAATTATGTATGGAATGAGTTTGTCCACCAGGTCAATCAGGTTTTGTTTATTCCTTCAACAGGGCTCTCGACAGCATCAGTGTTAAGGCAGTTTCCAAAGGGATTGCTGAGCTTTTCAATAATGTGTTTTTAAGAACACATACACGAACTAGGCCATGACTTTTTCTTTAGGTTATTTTACAGCTCACTTCCATGAAGACAGAGTTCACTATCAAATGGATTGGGAAATTATAGGAGGTCACATCACATTCCTTAAAAGAAGAATAACATTACTCTTTGGGCTTTCATATGCATTACTCCTTCTGCTTGGAATATTCCCCATCCCAACTCCATCCCTGTAACTTTTATCAGGTTAACTCTTCATGGATAACTACTCGTGCTGTGGGAGTAAGTTGGATCTCTCCAGAAAGCCTTCCTTGGCCTCCCTGACCGGGATGGTTATCCCCATCATACCACTTTGCTACCATATTATAGCACTTACCACCTGTTACTGCAGTTACTTGTTTAACTGCCTGTCTCTACCATGAAACCCCAAGTGCTCTGAGGGCAAATTAATATACCAGCATATGGTAGGAGCTCAGTAAATTCCTGTAGAATTAATGAATAAATTCTCCAAATCACCCAAACTGCACTTTTTCTCCTTCTATCCAAACTTTAACAACTCTTGCCAATTTTATTTCTGAAATATTTCCTGAATCCTTCTCATCTTTTCCAACACTATTTCAGCTGTCTCAGCTCAAGTCCAGCTAATCTCCTGGCTGAATTTCAGTTTTGCCCTGTGAATATATACAGTGGGTAGCGTGAACCAAAACGAAAAATCCACTGCTAACCCAACCTTTCAGTGATTCCCTGCTGTCAAAGGACAAAGGACAAAGGATAAAGCCCGGCCCTTCAAGTGGCATGCCAGGCTTCTGTGGTCAGCGCCTCCTGATGCGCCACTCCTATTTCTCAATTCCTTACTTTTGCATAAGCTCTCCCCTCTCCAAAGAAGGCTAATATTTATTGAGGGTCAGAGAGGCAAAATAACCTAACAACGTAAGATAAGAAGCAGGATTTGAATTCTACAGGCTATGTTTCTAACCACAGTGCTGTGCTGCCCACCCAATGCTATTGCTATAATCCTAGTGCTTGACGCACACCCCATACTCCATAAATGTGTGTTGAATGAATGAATGAACAGTTGGGGGGAAAAAAAGAATATAAAAAAACACCAAAATATAAACTATCCAGTGGATCTTATGCCTCTTTTCTCCTGTTTCTCAGAAAGTTTGGGGAATATTGCAAAACGACCTCTTAAAAGATTTCCAGAGCACATGAGCACATTAAAGGCTAAGACGTGCCTCAAAAAATGGCGTTTGTTTAACTGTTTTCAATAGAAGAGCTCCTAACTGTATCTGAACAGAGAATATTTTTTTTTAAAAAAAAAAGGAAAGAAAGAAAAGAACACCTACCAACACCCCTACACTGTGAAAGAGTGAAAGGGCTCCCATCTAAGAGTATACAGTGTGCGCCGTCAGTCTCATGATAATCTCCAAGTATTTTTTTTTAATAATGGAATTTTCAGGATGGAAATGACCTTTGAGCTTTTCCAGACAAAGTCCCCCATTCTATTGTTGAAGGATTAAGTGGCCCAAGGTCACTCAGCTTATTTGTGACAGAAATAAAACCGGAACCAAGGCCTGTCAACAGCCACCCAGTGGGTCCTTTCCATCACTCCACAACAGTGATTCTCAATGTGCAGTGACCTCTGTCCCTCAGGGGGACGTTTGGCAATGCCTGGAGACATCTTTGATGGTCACGGCTGTGGGGAATAAGGGAGAGGCGGGGGATACTGCTAAATATTCTACAGTGTACACGATAACCTCCCACAACAAAGAATTATCTGGCCCCAAATATCAATAGTGATGATGTGGAGAAACCCTGCCTCACACTAAACAAAAGAAAAAGCAAACTCTCCGGTGAACAGGCTAGAGCTTTCATTTCAACGTTTCCCACTAGCCTGCACAGTGCTGCATTATATTTGAAATAATACTGGCATATGAAACTGAAATTGTTCTTTGAATCCCTGAAAATAACTGCTCTTGGAAAAAGGCTTAGAGAAAAAAAAAAAAAAACAATTCTCCCTCATCAAGGCTTTAGGAAAATGGGTTTGGATATTACCAACCAAAAAAAAAAAAAAAAATCCAAAACACTCTTCTTTTCCATACAATTCCCTCAGAAGCATTCTTGAATATATTAACATTGTTTAAATATTGCATTTACTAGGCAAGACCTCAGAATAAGGCCTAGGAAATCACTGAGGAGCAATAGTAATGGGCCAGCCCTAAAGCCAGCATGAGAGACTCTGTTCTCAGTGAGACTCTCTCCCACAGGTGCCCTGTACCCCTGGTCCCAGGTAATTTCCCCTCTCGTCAGGTCAATTTGAGCACAGCCTTCCTTCTGTGTTCGCTTGTTTGTTTGAGTGAGAGACCCTGGAAGCATCATAAGCTAAGCCTGGGAAAGACTATCTAGGGTAACGTCAGGATGGGGCCCCAGCTACACTGGGGGCTACACGGAGGATGCCCACAGGCAGCCCCTGCTTTCCAAGAAAGCAGCTCACTCTTGGGAGTGCCTTGTGAGAGTTTCCTCACTGGGCTAATGTGCCGTAGTTCGATGTCATCACTGGGGAAGCTGGTCAGAGGATACACCCAAGCTTTCTGCACTATTTTTTTTTTTGCGGTACGCAGGCCTCTCACTGCTGTGGCCTCTCCCGTTGTGGAGCACAGGCTCTGGACGCGCAGGCTCAGCGGCCATGGCTCACGGGCCCAGCCCTCCGCGGCACGTGGGATCTTCCCGGACCGGGGCATGAACCCGTGTCCCCTGCATCGGCAGGCGGACTCTCAACCACTGCGCCACCAGGGAAGCCCATCTGCGCTATTTTTGCAACTTCCTGTGAGCCTAAAATTATTTCCAAATAAAAAGTGTTTTTTAAATGATGTGATTGGTAGTAGATCTGTTTTGGCTTTGTTTGTGGTCCTTTGCTAAAACAGAAAACACCTGGTTACCTGATTGGTGAGGGTGAAGGTGTATGCACAGGGGTACAGGGGAAGAGGGCATCATGAAGTGTCACTAACACCGAAGAAGTGCTACATCCATCAGACCCCCTTCCAAAAGGACAAGGAGCTAAGGAGGAATGAGACCCAAATCAGACTTGATGGAGAGAGGATGAATAGGAGGAATGGACCAAGCACCGGTGGGTTTCCCAGGTTACAACCCTCATGGGTGCTCTAACGAAGCTGTGAGACAACAAGGGACAGTCTATTTGAGAGTTCTTCGTGCCTAGGAGAGCGGTATCAGAGGAAAATGCACAAGAGAAAGACACAAGTAATGACTTAGTAGGGTTAGCATGACTTGAATCCTGAATCAACAAAATCCCCCAGATTTAAATGCTATCCATCCAGCTAAAGTGTGCCCAGGCATAATGGAGTATCCTTGAGGTAGAAAGAAATGGGAGTCAGGAAATCTGGAGTCACATTCCAGATGTGTCCTATCAGGTATTTGCTGTGTCTCCTTGGTCAGGTCACTCAGATTCAGTTTCCTCATCTGAAAGTCAGGGAATTGGTACTAAATTGCTAAGATCCTTACCTGTCTGTCTCTGCCTAAGACTATTCTAAGAGGTAGGATACCCTCTATTGATTTAATAAAAAATAAAACCTATTCATGGATGGCAACAAGTTTCCTATAAATTTTCCAATGCAAATTAGCTCTTTAATGAATGGTAGTAGAATAACATGGCAATTAGTGCCAGGGAGGATCAGCTCAGAAGTTAAAGAACTCTCGTTTCCACCCTCTCAGACTCATTCTCAACCATGGACGGGCCTCACAGATACAATGATTTCCCAGGGAAAAAGCTGTCTGAGAGAAAGGAGTTGCAAAGCCTAAAGTCAGGGCTTCCAGAGGCCTGCTTTCCCCCAGTGAAATGCACCCCCTCTAAGTGTTCAAGGTCTGCTGAATCCTGCACAACGTGCCCAAATCACAGAGGAGCAGTTTCAGAAGAGGTGGAGAGAGAATTCCGTGCCCGGAGGAGCCAGCTCGTGGGGTTTTAGGAAGAGGGTAAGACTTATGTCTATAATACCCTTATTCTGCCTTTTCACATATTGAAACCCAATAAAGTATTTGTATGACTGGCATTTTTTAAAAGCCTGTGGTTAATTCAGTCAAGGCTTATGTCTGGATTATGCGGTAGGGTTCTGAGATATGTTAATGCTTCGTTAATCACATATTCACTTTTCCAGAGCTGAAATTCACCACATGTCGTCCATGGATCTCAGGCCAAATCGGAAGGATTCTTTACGTGTTAACTGCTTCCCTTTCATCCAGGTGCTGTGCGTGTAAGGGGCTGTGCTGGGCGTCACCGCCGAAGCGTATAAGCCACTGCCTGAGTGTTAGCTCACTTTCAAGCCACCCAGGAAGAATAATGCTGATTTCAACATATCCTCTTCATTTTTATTTTTTTAATCTAAAAAAATTTTTTTATTAGTTTTTATTGGAGTATAGTTGCTTTACAATGTTGTGTTAGTTTCTTGCTGTACAGCACGGTGAATCAGTCATACGTATACCCATATGCACTCTTTTTTAGATTTCCTTCCCATGTAGGTTACCACAGAGCACCGAGTAGAGTTCCCTGTGCTATACAGTCTGTTCTCATTAGTTATCTATTTTATATATAGTAGTGTATATATGTCAGTCCCAATCTCTCAATTCATCCCATCCCCTTTTCCCCCCTTGGTAACCGTAAGTTTGTTCTCTACATCTGTGACTCTATTTCTGCTTTGCAAATAAGTTCATCTCTACCATTTTTCTAGATTCCACATATAAGTGATATTATACGATATTTGTTTTTCTCTTTCTGACTTACTTCACTCTGTATGACAGTCTCTAGGCCCATCCACATCTCTGCAAATGTCACTATATCGTTGCTTTTTATGGCAAATATTCCACTGTATATATGTACCACATCTTCTTTATCTACTCCTCTGTCGATGGACATTTAGGTGCTTCCATGTCCTGGCTATTGTAAATAGCTGCAATGAACATCGGGGTGCATGTGTCCTTTTGAATTGTGGTTTTCTCTGGATATATGCCCAGTAGTGGGATTGCTGGGTTCCTCTTCATTTTTAGAAATAATTTCCACTCCATCTAGTTTGCTCAGCATTATTTAGCACTATTCTTTAGTATAAAAAGTAGCAAGGTAGCAAGGATGTGTCAGGGATAAGTTAGTCAACCTAAAGTATCAAGACCAACATTTATGTCATTCAGCATACTTATCATTTAAAATAAAGTTGAATGATTTTAGAAAAGCTTGTCAGAGTTTAGGAGAACTGAACTCCTTCACTAGCCAATGAAAGAATGGGTCTTAGCTGGTACTGAATCTCCATCATACACTTCCTTTCCCTCTTTCTTCATTCTAATTTTCTCCTCATTTATAAACAGTACTATATTATTTAACCATAACTGTCTCCTATTTAACCCCCCCCAAACGCCCCCCTGCATGGTCTCTTTTCTTCTGTCTTCTTCACCTCTGGTCACTTACCTCAGCATTTACCTAGATCATAACCTTTATCTTATTGGGAACAGGAGAGGGGACCTGACAGCATGGAAACACCATTTTGAGATCGGTGTTTTAAAAGATAACTGAACTGCATTGCAAAAATGCAGAAGCAGAAAGAGAACAAAAGAAAAGAAAGTCAGGAGGGAAATAGCAAGGGCCTGAATTAGAACAGTAATGACAGTAAAGACAAGACAGGGACAGATTTTTTTTTTTTTTAATAGGCTGAAAGTAGGCTGAATAGGAAATGGTTCCTGACTGTAGGACAGTAACAAAGAGGAGAGAACGAAAAACAACTTGACGTTCCTGAACTGTGCTGATAGGTAAATATGGTTCCTTTAACAGAGACAAGAAACCAAGGCGAGGTGTTAGGTGTGAGGGAGGTGATGGACTCGAGTTTAGCCATACAGAGCTGCATTCATGGGTGATGTCCAATGTGCCTATGGACAACCAATGTTCCAAATGGGCAGAAAACTTCTGGATTTAAAGAGAATAGAGATTAAGAAAATCTTCTACTTGTTTTCTTCCTTTATTCTTCTCTTCATTTTACTGAATTAAAATATGCATTGAGAAGCTACTGCATGCCAAGTTCTTGGGCAGGCATTAGGGAAAAAAAGAAAAGAAAGTAAATAGAATGCTCAGGGCATCTGCAAGTTCTGGTGGGAGATGACAGCATAACAATGGCATAAAGTGGTGGGATGAGGGGAGGGTTCCCAGAGGAGGCTTTATCAGGGATGGACGGTGCTTACTAAGGTTCATTAACTCACCTCACACCTGGAGGGGAGAACACATGCTTTCCACTTCCCTTTCTGGTCTAGACATGCCCTGTGGTTCCAGGCAGGCTGTAAGGCAGATTCCCCCCCAAACACACACATGGACTTCACTTCACTGCACTCACCCACATTCCTTCTGGGCAAATGATGCTGCGACTTCTTTGTGGGAGACCTTTCGTTAATCTTCTATCTTTTACATGAAGCCAACAAGGTATTTATAACTAACTCTTGGGATGCTGTGCAACGTTATGATAGAGGTAAAAGTTTAATCCTGATTCCTGGGACAGCTCTGAAATTGTCCATCACTCTCCCGGAGAAGGTGCTACCCCCATGGAATACAGAGGTTGAAGCATCTTGACAGAGATTAGGGTGCTTAAGATTCAGGCCAGCCCCACAGTTCCACCCCTAGGCACCTACCCAAGGAGGAATGAAAACATACGGCCATAGGGAGACTTATACAAGACTTATACAAGAATGTTCACAGACACTTTACTCATAACAGTCAAAAACTAAAAACCACCCAAATGTCCATCATCAGCGGTGAATGGATAAACACACTGTGAAATGTGTCTTGGGCTGCAGCAGCTGCAGGCTTGAGGTGATGCTGTGAGATATTACCCAGCAGTATAAAGGCATGGACAGCAGATACAACAACACGGATGAACCTCAAAAGCATTATGCTGAGTGAAAGAAGCCAGCCCGGAAGACCCCGCTTACATGATTCCCCCTATATGAAACTCTCGAGAAGAAAAAGCTATAGTTCCTTAAAGCAGATCAGTGGTGCCCAGGGCACAGGGGAGTAGACTGCACAAGAGAACATTTGGGGTGATGAAAATACTCTCTGCTACAAATGTGCTTACATTACTGGATTACAGTTTTCAACACTCATCGAATTGTACACTTAAATTTGGTAAGTTTATTTTATGTAAATTATACCTCAATAAAACTGATTGGAAAAACGGTCACGCAGGGCTGAGGAGGAGAGGCCCGAGCACACTCAGCTGGAAGATGCCGGCAGTTCCTGGGAAGCTCTGAGCCAGCACTACCTCAACCCTCCAGCTGCTGCAGCCCGAGAACACCTCTGTTTTAATGCTTTGACCTCAGAGCCCGACAGCCACTGGTCATTTCAGATTAAGGTTCCAATAACTCACTCTCACCTTGCCACCCACCCTCAGGCCAGAATCAGCCTGTTCATCCAGACAACTGATAATATATAATCCTAACCTCCTCCCACCCTGGACTAGGGATTACTCAGTACCTGAAACGTGGACTCTTGGCTCTTCTGTTGTTCTCGGTTTCCTAAAGAGACAAGGGGCTGGGCTTATTTGTTTTCTCAACATGTAAAACTACAGTTTCGGGCTTCCCTGGTGGCGCAGTGGTTGAGAGTCCGCCTGCCAATGCAGGGGACATGGGTTTGTGCCCCGGTCTGGGAAGATCCCACATGACGCGGAGCGGCTAGGCCTGTGAGCCATGGCCGCTGAGCCTGCGCGTCTGGAGCCTGTGCTCCGCAATGGGAGAGGCCACAACAGTAAGAGGCCCGCGTATGCAAAAAAAAAAAAAAAAAAACAACCTACAGTTTCTCTACACTGTCTGACTCTCCATGGTCCTACTGAGATCTTGCTTTTCCGTTATCCCTGCGGCCGTAACCCCAGGGTTGATGCATGTCTGGGTCCAGGGAGCAGGTCATTTAGGAAGGGAGAAAAGGGTCCCAAAACGTAAAACGCATCTTACTGCAGCGCAACCCTTTAAGTGTGAGAGAGGCCCTGAGTCAGGACACGTGCAGAAGGACTGTTTCTCCATTACTGTGCGCCTGTTCCTTCATCCCACTGACATTCTTAAACAAAATACAAGTCTGAACTGCCCAAACAGCTATATTTTTAAGTGCTATTTTCAGAATTTCAATAACTACTAATAAAGAAGGTTTGTACCAGAAACCTTATGAAAACCATCTTTTGTATACTTGATGTCATAGGAAGTAAACTGACATGACATTCAATGAGTGCATGTGATGCGACAAACACTATAGTGGGAGACTATCAGATATGCATTATCCAGTCTAGCCCTCATAGTAATCCTGTTCCTTACATACACCATTCCCATCTTTGTAGATAAATTCTCTAAGACTTAGAGAATAAGTAACTTGCTGAAGTCATTTAAGCTTCGGCTACTATACAGTTTGAATACGCATCTAAGACTATTTGAAGTTTCCAAAACAAAACAAAAAAAAAACCCCTCTAAAGATTTCACATAAACTGTGGTCTACAGCTTGGATTAATATTCACAAGGTCCTGGGTTTGAGTCCTTTCTCAGCCATTTACTAGCTGTATGGCCCTTAGGCAAGTGAGTTTCCTTTAGGTTAATTTCCTCACCCGCAAAATGAAGAAAATAGACTTAGTTCACAGAGCTTTGAAAGGATGGAGGAAGGTAAGTCACACAATAAGCACGCCGTCAACTACTGGTATGATCTCAAATGCCAAGTGGCTCCAAATGGAAGAAATACAACACATATGGACAAATACTGCCCTCAACTATTCGGAGCTGAATTTCCACACAGTGGATCATATTCTGCCCTTCAGTTAGTCCTGCCCTTCTTCGGTCAAAGTAGTAAACTCTTGAAGGAAAAACAAAAAAGTGTCTGCCTTTAAGGAGTCTATGAAGACCCTCTCTGCAGACTCATTCTCTCTTTCCTAAACTGTCTCTAAAAACTAAAACTTGACCACAACACCTTATTCCCAGACAGCCCATCCCTTGCCTTCACTCACCTGCTCCGGATACTTGCGACCGACGATCTCTGCTACGGTGTTGAAGGAATCAGCATCTGGGTAGTTCTTTGCCCCCATCTTCAGCTGAATGACAATTCTGCTCCCACGAGAAGCCATTCTTGACATCATCTCTGCATCTTCCACTGTAATACAAGCTGTTGGGATCTTTGGCACACCATCCTGGTATTCCTGAATACCTGTGTGAGGGCTTGAGAAAAGAAGCCACCAGGTTACCTTGAAAGTGGAAATGGACCAAAAAAGTATTTTTTAAAAGACTTTCACTGATCTCTGTTTTCATGTGAGGAAGGGAAAGGGTGGGCAATATTGGTTTACTTGCTTTTGATGTGAATGTAATTTTTCTTTTTGATAAAAATAACTTAGAAACTTCAATTTAATAAAAATTTCATTGAAAACATTACATGAAGTTTATTACTTCATTACATGATGTCTAGGCTGCAGACTAGAAGGCCCACACGTCTGGAAGAAAACTGGCCCAGGTACAACCAGCTCTCTGGTCACTGACTGGCTCGAGAGCTACGCTCTTCCCACCCAAACACAGAGGTCTGCATATGTGGCCCTGCATAGGGGTAGAACACTGTGTGCGAAAACCATAGAACAACATCTGGGGAAATGTTTCGATTCCCAGGAAGAAAAGTGCCAGATAAACCCAGGTCTGTGATTTCACTGCCACAAGAAAAAGAAAACAAACTATTATGATTTTGGCATGAAGGGGGAAATATTACCCCAAATGGTCAAGTTTTTTCTGCTAATTTCCAGATGCTTCTTATATCACTGGAAACACTTGTAATTGAAGTTGATATTAATCTAAATTGAAGTCGATATTGATTCAACCTCTCCCCATGCTGAGTTTATCAAATTCACTTTCTAGAACTGTTCTTTCAAACTGTCCCCTTTTACCTCTGAGGTAAAACTCCAAACCACACCACCACAACTCGCTCAGGACCACAGCTTCTGAGCTCTCACCATATCCCATCAGTCTGTTCCTGTCTTCTGTGGAAGCACAAGCTAACAGCCTCCCTTTCCAAATTAAGTTTTCTTTTTGTACTTCCATACTCGTTTCAGGTTGTCTCATTTTCAGAGAAAAGCCTTTTTCCTCCTTTGAGCCATAACACATTTCTCTCCTGTACAAGTGACTCCAATCTGCACGTGCATAAACACGATGATCCAGTCTTATCACTGATTTCTGGGTGTGACTGTTATTGCTGTGACCGTGTATCAGGTGACTATTTACTGACTTAGAGAAACTGCATGACAAAGTGATTAAGAATACAGGTTCTGGAGCAAGACTGTCTGGGTTCAAATCTGGGCCGTGCTACTTATTGCTAATTGGCCTTGGGCAAGTTACACGTCTTTGCTTCAGTGGCTTCAGCTATGATTGGCGATGGTAACTATAATACCTATTTCATAGTTATTTTGCAAATTTAGTTAACTTATACAAATAACTCACTTACCCTGGAACATGGTAAGCCCTTAATAAATGTTAAATATTTATTACACTAACTTATCTATTACATTAACCCTGCAGAGAGAGACTGTGTAATCTCAAGTCCTTAGACTTAGACCATCTAAATACATCCTTTACGGACATTTCTTAACTGCTGACTGAAAATTGTATTCTTCATTAGAGAGAGACAAATGACTTATAAATTCAAAACTTATAAAGCAGAAACCCTGAATCTGAATCCCTGTTCTGGAATATGCCTAATCCACTCTAACTTCCAGTTTAGGTCACATCCTGGATCTACCATTCTCCACCTGCCTGACACCAAGCGACTTAGATTACCTCTCTGTTTCTGAGTTTCCACACCTGAAAAGTAGAAAATAATATTAGTATTGACCTCATAAGATTGCTATGAGGAACATAAGAGATAGTATATGTAAAGGATTTTAAAGTGCTTGGCATATAGGAATTACTTAGCAAACATTAGTTGTTATTATTATTTCTTCAGTGTTAATTTTCCCCACTGAGTTGGTAGAGTGGTTAATGACCAAAAGTATTTTGAAACACGTAGGAAGACAATCTAAATATTTATTATTCATATTACCTTACATGATGTCTAGGATTCAACAAACTCTCCTTGTTCTCAGGCTCTCTGACTCAAAAGGAGGTCAGTGTAACACCTCTTAATAGGCTCTTTTAAATAATGTTTCTAAACAAATTGGCACTAATAAGTTACAGGTAAGGCTTCTTAATTTGGGGACAGTGAATTGGGCATATACCAGGGGCTCCACTGAGGAAAATGGCATTTTCCAACTGTGGTTCTGAATTCAAGATATAAAAAGCTTCTAATTTGTTTCTACAATTAAGCATGTTCTCCAGTGGTTGAGTGTTCAGCATTGTTCAGTAGAAGTAGGCAGAGTGAAGACTCAACAGTTCTATTTAGAGTCCTGTGTTTTTACTGTCAATTGTCCTACAGGAGGTGATCACCATAAACATCACCTTCCTGGCCCCACTTACAAGCCCCACTTGCATTTAACAATAGCAAATGGTAAACTACAAAGGAAGCCATAAAAAATCAAAACAAGAACATTTAAAGATTAATACCAATCCTTCACAAAGTCTTTGAAAAAATACAAGAGGAGGGAACACTTTCCAACTCATTCTACAAGGCCACTGTTAATAAGAACAAAACTAGACATAGACCCTACAAGAAAAAAAACTATAGACCAATATCTCTTAAGAATATAAATGCAAAAAACAAAATCAACAAAATACAAATTGATACTGCAACATATGAAAAGAATTTTACACCATCACCAAGTGGTATTTACTCCAGAAATGCAAGGTTGATTTAACATCAAAAAATCAATCAATGCAGTGTATTATAATAATATAATAAAGGACAAAAACCACGTGATCAGCTCGATAGACACTGACAGTCTTCGACAAAATCTAACGCTCCTTCATGATAAAAACACTCAACAAACTTTGAATGGAAGGGAACTTCCTCAACCTAATAAAAGGTACCTATGAAAAACCCACAGCTAACGTCATACATAGTGGTAGAAGACTGAATGTTTTTCCCCTGAGATCAGAAACAAGGCTAGGATGTCTGCTCTGCCCACTTCTATTCAATGTTGTACTGGAGGTTTTAGCCAGGAAAATCAGACAAGAAAAAGAAATAAAAGAAATCAAGATTGGAAACAAAGAAGTAAAACTATCTCTGTCCACAAATGGTCACGTATATAGAAAATCCTAAGGAATCCACATGCCCGCACACAAAAAACTATTAGAGCTAATTAACAAGCTCAGCAAAGTTGCAGGATACAGTATCAATATACAAAAATCAATTGCACAGTAGTAATAAACAATACAGTGTAGTAGCAATAGAGTAGCAATGAACAATCTGAAAGTTAAGTAAACAACTGCATTTCCATTAGCAACAAAAAGAATAAAATACTACAAATAAACTTAACAAAAGAAGTGCAAGATTCATACAATGAAAACTGCAAAATGTTGTTTAAATAAATTAAAGAAGATCTTAATATATTGAAAAGTGCCCCATGTTTATGGATTAGAAGACTTTACATTCTTAAGATGGTAATACTCCCCAAACTGATTTACAGATTCCATGCAATTCTTCTCAAAGTTCCACCTGCCGTTTTTGAAGAAATTTACAAGCTGATTCTAAAATTCATATGGAAAAGCAAGGGACTTAAAATAACCAAACTGATTTACAGATTCCATGCAATTCTTCTCAAAATTCCACCTGCCGTTTTTGAAGAAATTTACAAGCTGATTCTAAAATTCATATGGAAAAGCAAGGGACTTAAAATAACCAACACAAGTTGAAAAAGTAGAACAAAATTGGTGGACTCACACTTCTAAATTTAAAAACATACTACAAATCGATAATAATTTAAAAAGTGGTAGTGGTATAAGGATAGACACATAGATCAATAAAATAGAATTGAGAATACAGAAATAAAGTTTATAAGATTGGTCAATTCATTTTCAACGAGGGGGCCAAGATAATTCAATGGGGATAAAACAGTGTTTCCACAAATGATGCTGGGGCCAACCAGATACCCACGTGAAAAAGACTGAAGTCGCACCCCTACATCACACACAAAAACATTCAAAATGAACCACAGACCTAAACGTAAACTGGCACACATATGTTTATAGCACTACTCAGAATAGTCCAAAGGTGGAAACAACCCTAATGTCCATCAATTGATGAGTAGATAAACAAATTTGGTATATCTATACAATGGAATAGTATTCAGCAATAAAAAAAATAATGTTCTGAAACATGCTACAACATGAACGAACCTTGAAAACCTTGAACCTTCTTTCACTTCTTTCCTAAGTGAAAGAAGCCAATCACACAAGACCACATATTGTAAAGTTCCACTTATAAGAAATGTTCAGAATAGACAAATTCACAGAGGTCGAAAGTAAATTTTAGGTTGCCTTGCACTGTTGGAAGGGACAGGGAAATGGGAAGTGAATGCTAACTGTTAGGGATTTCTTTTCAGGATGATGAAAATGTTCTAAACTAAAATTAGACAGTGATGGTATTTGCACAACTCTTTGAATATACTAAAAAACACCAAACTGTGTGTGTTAAAATGGTAAATTGTATGGTTTGTGAATTTACCCCAATAAAACTTCTATTAGAAGTTTAAAGAATCAAAATAAAAATCTTAAGGTTCCAGATTTCTCTTTAAGAGGAAAATCCTGGTATCTTTTTCCTTCAAAAATCATGCTTCTAGGGCTCTGGTTTATGACATGTATGAAAACAAAGCCTGCTGGTCTCTGTGCTTGTAAGAGAGTATACCCCAAATATAAAATGAACATGGAAACTGTAAGTCTTCATAAGCTTTTCAAATTTTACTAAATTTCTTGTGTATGTTTTGTAAAGTGATATACCGAAGTCAGCTGAATATTGTCTTTTATCTACATAAAATAAGTGCAAGGTTTAAACAAATACGTTTTGACATTTCCCACCTGATTACCACACATCAGTCAAACTCCCTAAATGCTAGTCACTTTTCACTAGCTCTTTATAAAAGATACCAGGCACTCTGTTTCTGAGCACTTCAAAATTTGCAAAGCTCAAATCAACCATTGGAACTGGGTGTCAGCTTGTGATGTTAAATATCCAACATGAGGAAAATTATGTATCCTTACTGAGGAATATGTAAGGTTTTCATAGGGGCATAGAATACATTAATTGAAGTAAAAATTATTCACAACACAGTGAAGTCTTGGAATGTTTCCTAAAGAAAGAGTCTAGAGGTGGGAATGATTTATGAGGACTGCGAGCTTTTGAAGCTATAGTCTCTTGTTTCTATGACAGGTTTTTTTTAACTTCCTTATTAGGATGGTTAAAAGAGCACCTATTCTGTTTATCGGAAAGCCTTGTTTGCTTTAAAAATCAAAGCAAAATTCAATCAAATCTCATAAGATTGCTATGAGGAATATAAGAGATAGTATATGTAAAGGATTTTAAGTGCTTGGCATATAGGAATTACTTAGCAAACATTAGTTGTTATTACTAGTTGTTATTATTATTAGTTGTTATTATTATTTCTTCAGTGTTAATTTTCTTCAGTGTTTGATTGAAAATAACTCTCTTGGAAAAATTACAATTGACTTTATTAAATTTTTTTAGATCTACCACTTTAAGAGTAAATTCATCTCAGACTTTTATACTGTCATTAACAACAATAAGAGTAAATTGATCTCAGGCGTTTATACTGTCATTAAGAATACAAAAGCAAAAGGATTCATTTACACCATAATTTCGCAAAAAAGGAAACCCTGAAATATTTCCAACTCCCACAGGTTAAAAATGAAAAACGAAAACAAAAATAACCTGACCAAGAGAGAGGAGGCAGGACTAAATTTCATTCCTAATTTCTATAATTCAGTTGAAATGGCCGAAGAGAGAGAAGAAAAAGTCAAATTCTTGAATTCTATTCCATATTGATGACAGACCCCACATGAGCAAAACTCAACCAACATGTTTAATATCATATTCATGGGCAGATCTCAGTAAGGAGACTATTACAGACACAGCATCAGAGAGATGTACCTTCTTGCAAAACAGAGGAACCCAGCCAGCTCCACAAGACTGTGAGACAGAAGGAAGATGCTCAAAATGCTTAGAGGAATAAAACCACGTGATTTTTTAACATCCACAGCATATAGGAAGGGCTTTCAGGTAATTTCTCTAAGACACAAAAATGTAAAGACCTGCCTGTAAAATAAATAGAAAAGAGAATTCAATATACCTAAAAAAAATTTTATACTTAATATTTTGTTACCTAGAAAGTACTGCATAAATACTAGTTTCATTATTATTAGATATTTTGTAACCTAAAGTAATCATCAAAAATATATTTGTTCCCTTTTTTCCTTTCTGATCTTGTTCTTCTGTATAAGTTACAATTTTCTGCTAATGTACAGTTATTTCATCACCTTAATTTGTTTTTTTCTTATATTCTCCTCCAATCTTTACCATTTCTAAAAGGAATTATGTATTAAGTAAGATGAAAATCTACCTTGGAATAACAAAAATGTTACAATAGATAATTTCTTTAATAAAAATGATAATAATGAAAAAGATATGGAGGAACATAAAAATCACTGATAAATGAAGATGGTAACTTTAACCAACAAAATGCTCTATCCATTTTACTAACTAAATATTGTTTTGAGTTTAAGCCTCAATGGGAAACATTTCTGATTAACTGGACTGGAAAGTATTTAAAGATCATCTGACCCAAGATCTCTGTCTTCTCAGTCAGAAATATCCTAAGTTTCTATTATTAACTCTGTTAAACTATGCTAATCTCTCATTACCCTCAGAGCCCAACATCCTCTTATTAGAACAGAACTGAAGATATAACTAATAGACTAATAGACTGAATGTTTGTGTCCCTCCAAAATGTATATGTTGGAATTCTAACCCCACATGGTGATGGTTTTAGGAGGTGGGGTCTTTGGCAAGTGACTAGGTCATGAGGACATAGCCTACCTGGTACCCTTATAAAAGTGGCCCCAGAAAGATCCCTCACTCCTTCCACCACATGAGGTTACAGTGAAAAAATAGTTGTCTAGGAAGTGGGTGCTTGCCAGACACTGAGTGTGCGGGCACCATGATCTTGGGACTTCCCAGCCTACAAAACTGTAAGAAATAACCGTTGGTTGTTCATAAGACCCCAGTCCATAGTAGTTTTGTTATAAAAGCCTAAACAAACTAGACAGCATATTTTGTCAGAAGGGAAACAAGATAAAGCCATTTGAATTATTTAATATCCATTCTTTTTTTTTTGATGTGGACCATTTTTAAAGTCTTTATTGAATTTCTTATAATATTGCTTCTACTATTTTATGTTTGGGGGGTTTCTTGTCTGCAAGGCATGTGGGATCTTAGCTCCTCAACCAGTGGTCGAACCCACACCTCCTGCACTGGAAGGTGAAGTCTTAACCACTGGACCACCAGGGAAGTCCCTAATTTGCATCCTTGATTAAAACTCGGGGGGAAAAAAAGGAATGGTTGATTTCTTTCTTGACATGAAGAAAATATTTTTAAAACAAAGCATCAGATAATCATACAAAGGTCAGATCAAGATGGCAGAGTAGGAGGATGTGGAGCTCACCTCCCCCCACAAACACATCAAAAATACATCTACACGTGGAACAATTCTCATGGAAAACTACCTGGAAATTGGCAGAAGAACTCCTGTACAACCAAAGCTGCAAGGAAGATTTCCACATAACTGGGTAAGGATGGAAAAAAGGCATAGATAGGGTTGGGACCTCCACTGCTGGGAGGGATCTGAAAGAAAAAGAAGGTCTTCACAGGTAGACCCTCGCCCTGGGGACTGAGTAGGCTGAGCGACAGACTGGGTGTCCCAGTCTTGGGGTCCTACATGGAGAAGACAAGCCCTCTTGGCTGCTGGGAGAACCGCAGGAACTGGAGAAGGGCTGGAGAAGCCTAGACTCTACTCATAAAGAGTGTGCAGGTGCTGGCTTGCCAACAAACAGAGTGGAGAGAGCTCTGCATGGCGGCTGCCACCTCACCACTCTTCTGAATCCAAGTGGGGTGAACACCCCGGCCCTGCCCACTCCACACCACATCTTGGCACTGGATCTGAGGTAGACAGGCCCTGGGAGAAGACTCAATCTAGAGATGCAGAGGAGGCTAGGGGGTGTGGGGTATGGTCCAGGTGGGGCAGCTGCAACCAGTGCTGGCGCTAACTCAGTCTGCACTAATGAAGCAGCCCACCTCAATTTCTCCAGCCACAGTGCCCCAACTCCCAACCCCCACCCACTCCACACCACCGCCTTGCCCTAGATCACACAATGCTAGATGACATTGTACTAGATGACTACAACAGGGGAAGGGACACAACTTGGGCTGCGACTGAGTGGACCTGCAGACACCTACACAGGCGATACCATCAGATCTCTGTGAGTGCACAAGCCTCACTTACTTTGGGGCAAAACACACACTCAAAGGGAACAGAGTCTGCTTGAGCCCAACCCTCAGGACTTCTGCTCCAGCAACTGGGGAGCAGACCCCACCCCAACAGGCCAGCGATAGCTATGGAGCAGAGAGAAAGTTCCACCTCACATGCTGCATAGGCTTTCAATCCTCCAACACCAACTACACTCCCTACCAAGGTGATGGTGGCCAGCACACCCCGAGGAAAGACGTGGCTGGTGTCTACATCAGAACCAGCCCTCACACCAAAGACATTGGATAAACACAGTCTACATAGGGACACTCCCACATAAAAACACCCCTTCAAGACCACAATAGGTAACTATTCCTCCTAAATTCACAGAGACAGAGAAAGTTGAGTAAAATGAAAAGGCAGAGGAACTACTCCCAATTAAAAGAGCAAGAGAAAACACCTGAAAAACTAAATAATGAAATAGAGATCATCAGTCTACCAGACACTGAATTCAAAAAGGAGGTAATAAAAGTCCTAAATGAATTAAGAAAGATTATTAATATAAATGCAGATCATTGTAACAAGGAACTAGAAACTATAAAGATGACCCAATCAAAAATAGATAATTCAATTTCTGAGATTAGAAAGCAATCTAAAAGCAATGAATAGCTGAGTAAATGACACAGAAGAACAGAAGAACAAATAAGTGATCTGGAAAATAGAATAAGGGAAATTGCCCAATTAGAAGAGCAGACAGAAAAACGAATGGAAAAAAAAAAAGCAACATACAAGATCTCTGGGATAATATGCCAACTTACACATAATAGGGGTTCCAGAAGGAGAAGAGAGAGAGAAGGAGATCAAAAATGTATTTGAAAAAATTATGGCTGGAAACTTCCTGAACCTAAAGAAAGAACCAGATATCCAGGTACAGGAAGAACAGAAAGTCCCAAACAAGATGAACCAAGACAGACCCACACCAAGGCATATCATTATTAAAATAGCAAAAGTTAAAGAGAATTCTAAAGGCAGCAAGAGAATAACAAAGTGTCACTTATAAGGGAACCCCCATAAAGGCTATCAGCTGATTTCTCTGCAGAAACTTGGTGGGCCAGAAGTGTGTGGCATGATATATTCAAAGTCCTGAAAGGGAAAAATCTGCAACCTAGGATATTCTATCCAGCAAGATTATCATTTAGAAGAGAAGAAGAGGTAAAGAATTTATCAGACAAGAAAATCTAAAAGAATTCAGCAATACTAAACCTACCCTAAAAGAAATGTTGAAAGATCTTATCTAAATGGAAAAGAAGCAAAAATCCATAGGAAAGGAAAAATCCTAACTGGAAAGGCAAATACAGACTAAGGGTTGAAGATCACTTAAGTAAGCCAGATTTTTTTTTTTTAAGTTGTAAAAGTTACTATAACTACAATAAACAGTAAAAGGGATAAGCATGAAGATACAAAATAGGACATCCAAAACACAAAATGTGGCGGAGGGGAGTAAAAAATGTAGATCTTTTAGAATGTGTCTGAACTTAAACGATGATCACTTTAAAGCAACTATATATAGTTATAAGTCAACATACATGAACCCCATGGTAACAACAAATCCAAACCCACCAAAAAACCAAAAAGAAAGGAACTGAAGCATACTACAAAAAAAAAATCATCAAACCACAATAGGAAAAACAAAAAGAAGAAATGAACAAAGAAAGACTCCAGAAACAACTGGAAAACAAGGAATAAAGTAGTACATACCTATCAATAATCACATCAAATGTCAATGGACTAAATGTTCTGATCAAAAGACATAGAGTGACTTAGTGGATTAAAAAAAAAAAGCAAGAACCTTCAATATGCTGCCTACAAGAGACTCACTTCAGGGCAAAAGACACATGCAGACTAAAAGTGAGAGGATGGAAAAAGACATTTCATGCAAATGGAAATGACAAAAAAGAGGGGGTAGCAATATTCATATCAGACAAAATAGACTTTAAAACCAAGGCCATAAGAAAGACTAGAAAGGCATTATATAATGATAAAGGGATCAATACAAGAAGATATTACACTTGTTAACATACATACATCCAGTACAGCAGCACCTAAATATATAAAGCAAATACTAAGAGACATAGAGGGAGAAATTGACAATAATACAATAATAGTAGGACTTTAACACCCTACTGACATCAATGGACAGATCATCCAGACAGAAAATCAATAAGGTAAGAGAGGTCCTAAATGACACAATAGACTAATTGGACTTAATTGATATCTACAGGACATTACACCCCCCAAAAAACAGAAGACACATTCTCTCAAAGCATGCATGGAACATTCTCCAGGATAGACCATACACTGAGTCACAAAACAAGCCTCCACAAATGTAAAAGGATAGAAATAATATCAAGCATCTTTTCCGACCACAACAGTAAGAAACTAAAAATCAACTACAGAAAGAAAAATGAGAAAAGAACAAACATGTGGAAGCTAAACAACATGCTACTAAGAAACCAATAGTCCAATGATGAATCAAAGAAGAAATCAAAAAAAAATCTCAAGACAAACGAAAATGAAAACACAACTTTACAAAATCGGTGGGATGCAGCAAAAGCAGTTCTAAAAGGGAAGTTCATAGCAATACAGGCCTTCCTCAAGAAAAAAGAAAAATCTCAAATAAACAACCTAACCTACCACCTAAGATAATTACCAAAAAGAGAGCAAATGAACCCTAAAGTCAGCAGAAGAAAGGAAATAATAAAGATCAGAGAGGAAATAAATAAAACAGAGATCAGAAAAACAATAGAAAGAAATCAATGAAACTAAGAGCTGCTTATTTTTTTTAAAGGTAAAGAAAATTGACAAACTTTTACCCAGGCTAAGCAAGAAGAAAAGAGGGAAGGGCACTGCTAATTATTAGAGAAATGCAAATCAAAACCACAATAAGGTATCACCTCACACCAATAGAATAGCCATCATCAAAAAGTTTACAAATAACAAATGTTGGAGAGGATGTGGAGAAAAGGGAATACACTGTTGGTGGGAATGTAAATTGGTGCAGCCACTATGGAAAACAGTATGGAGGTTCCTTAAAAAACTAAAAATAGAACTACCATATGATCCAGAAACTCCACTCCTGGGTATACATCCAGAAAAAACAAAAGCACTAATTTCAAAAGATACATGCACCTCAATGTTCACAGCAGCAGTATTTACAACAGCTAACACATGGAGGCAACCCAAATGCCCACCAACAGACAACTGGCTTAAGAAGATGTGGTGTGTGTGTGTGTGTGTGTGTGTGTGTGTGTGTGTGTATACACACACAATGATACATACACAATGGGATATTATCCAGCCATAAAAAAGAATGAAATATTGCCATTTGCACCAACGCAGATGGACCTAGAGAACATTATACCTAGTGAAATAAGTCAGAGAAAGACAAACACTGTATGATATCACTCACATGTGGAATGTAAAAAGTAATACAAATGAATCTATATACAACACAGAAACAGACTCACAGACATAGAAAACAAACTTATGACTACCAAAGTGGAGGGAAGGAGAGACAAATTAGAGGTATGAGATTAACAGATACAAACTACTATATACAAAATAGATAAGCAACAAGGATTTACTGTATAGCATAGGTAATTATACCCAATATCTTGTAATAACATAGAATATAATATGGAAAAAAAACTGTATGCTGTACACCTGAAACTATGCTGTACACCTGAAATTAGCACAATATTGTAAGCCAACTATACTTCAATCAAAAAAATTAAAAATTTAAAAATTAAAAATAAAGCATCAGCTAAGTACTGAAGGAAACACTAGAGCCATGTTCTCAAGGTGCTTTCTGCAGAATACTAGGTCTAAGAAACCTTGTAAGGGGCAAAAGATTCCCTGTTGAGATACAGTCATGAAACACTGAGCGTTATTTCCCTGTTTTGAGGAGTCAAGAAGCACATTAGGCTATTGATAGGCTCTGAGAAGTAACATACCTAAGAAAAATGTTTGACTAACTAAGCATTCCCAAACTTAATTCACCATAGAACCATTTTTTTGTAACACTTTTATCATTGCATAGTCTTATCTAAGAAATACATTGATTCACTCTCCTTAAAGGAGGACCAAGAAAATGCCTGGGCATTTTCCTTCAATGATCAATTCAAATAGCCCTTTCTCTATAAAGACTTTTGAATACCACTAAGGCAGAGTTGGAGACTCACTCCCCTGTGTACCCCTGCTTCCCCCTCTATACTTCTGTTTATAATCCTAATGATATTGTTATATTCATGTGTTTAAACACCACCTACTAAATATGAACTCCTCAAGAGTCTCGACCATGTCTAATTATTCTTTGTACAGCAAGAACATGTAGCTTCTACCATATTTTAAGCATTTATAGTTTCTACCATATTTTTAAGTGTTCAACAAATACATATATTCTGTATATATATTTGTTGAACATACACACACACACACACACACACACACACACACACATATATATCTCCTATTGGTTCCCTTTTTCTAAAGAATCCTGAATAAAACTTAAATTTACTTTTATTTGCAGCCAAATATATTCCCAACATTTGCAACAACCAAAGTAGAAAAATCAGTATATTGCATATTTAAAAATTATAAATATTAGGGCTTCCCTGGTGGCGCAGTGGTTGAGAGTCCGCCTGCCGATGCAGGGGACCCGGGTTCGTGCCCCAGTCCGGGAAGATCCCACATGCCGCGGAGCGGCTGGGCCCGTGAGCCATGGCCGCTGAGCCTGCGGGTCCGGAGCCTGTTGCTCCACAACGGGAGAGGCCACAATAGTGAGAGGCCTTCATACCGCCAAAAAAAAAAAAAAAAAAAGTAAGGAAATTCTGACATATGCCACAACGTGGATGAATATTGAGGGCATTATGCTAAGTGAAGTAAGGCAGTCGAAAAAGACAAATATTGTATAATTCCACTTATATGAGCTACTGAGAACAGTCAAAATCATAGAGGCAGAAAGTAGAATGGTGGTTTCCAGGGGCTGGGGGAAGGGGACACTGGGGAGTTATTCTTTCATGGGGATAGAGTTTGAGATTTACAAGGTAAAAAGAGTTATGGAGATGGGTGATTTGATGGCTGCACAACATTATGAATATATTTAATACCACTAACTTGTACACTTAAAATGGTTAGGTGTGGTTAATGGTTAATTTTTAAAGCCATTACATACATAAATTATTAATAAAATAAAATCCAATATTGTGTAAATGGTGAGGGAAAGTATACCTATATCCCATGCTGATGGTACTGTAAATTAGTTTGATATTTCTATAGTGTGATATCCCAGTATGTATCAAGAACTATAAAAATTCTTACTTTTTTTCAGTTATTCTGCTTTAGAGAATAAACTCCATGGCAATACCGTAAAATAAAAAAATAATAATTTATACTAGGGTGTTCCCTGCCTCTGTGTATAAATGTGAAAATCTAGAAACAGTCCAGCAGAGGAACTTCAGGAGAGGTAGCAGGAAAATGAAAGGGTAGCATGGCAAGTAAATGGCCAAAAGCTATACATGGAAACATGTAGATAAAAATAATGTTAAGTTAAATAAAGCTATGTGCATGATAAAGATTGATGTATATTGAGTCAAGAGTCACTTGATTCACTGAGAAATTAGTCATCCTGTTAGACTGAAATCATGTGAACTGCATTGGTAAACTGTTTATTTACCAATAAACAGAATTAAATCCTTAAAAGTCTGTGCCACAGTCCATAAAATAACGTGGAAGCAAAGCCTGAAGCTATCATAGTAGCAATTTGAATACTTGAAATTCCAGGTCACAGGCATTTGAGCACCTGTGGCAAATTAATAGAAAAATATCTGTTGAAATTTTCCTTTCTTCCACCATCAATTACATGAAATCCTTGCAGCTGAATCCTGCTGCAGTGCCAGTCTATCGACGTGCCATCTAGGCAGAACTTCAAAGCTAATATTTTCTTGATGTCAATCACATTTGCGTTCAAGGGCTCTTCCTGTGCATCTGGTAGTGTTTCAACTGTTTATTCACATTTGTGTACATCTTCTCAGCCTCTGAGTCAATAGGTACACATTTTTAGTCTTCTAATCTTTAGACAAGTCATATATGAGATCTCCATGCCACAATGATGTAGAGGAGCACAGAATGAATTCTGAAAAGGCTGCTGGCACAGATAGGAAATCAGCACTCAGTCACTTCAGAGGAAAATAATGTCTACAAACAGCATCTAGGCATCATTATCAGTAAGTTTGCTTAGATAATACATTTTGATGAAATAAAAATGGATGCTCTGCCCTTGGATTTAAAGATTTCCTTCTCTTGGCCCTTTTTA
Source organism: Globicephala melas (assembly GCF_963455315.2). Lineage (NCBI taxonomy): Eukaryota > Metazoa > Chordata > Mammalia > Artiodactyla > Delphinidae > Globicephala > Globicephala melas. The sequence goes on along the minus strand of NC_083330.1, from coordinate 40,808,621 downwards.
AAGCTTTACTTTGGTATCAGCTTTTTTCCCCTTATTTTAGGCACCATGAAAAGACATTTACTCAAATAGGTAGTGGAGCTTCGAACCCTACAGTATTAAGGAAAGGTGATCTTCTTGTTCCATGGATCCCTAAAACATAAACCCTTCTATCAAAAATGACAAAATACCATGAAGAGAAGTTAAACTCTCTAACAGAGCAGTCCATGGAATGTTCCAAAGAATTTAATGATAATAATAGCTAGCACTTACTGAGAACTTGCTATGGGGCTGGCAGTGTGCTGAGTGTTTTACATGCATTAATTCATTTACCAGTCACTGCAACCCTATGAAGTAAGGACTTGTCCCCACTTTACAGATGAGGAAGTTGAAGCACAGAGAGGCAAAGCCCACAGTCTCACAGCTAGAAGCTGACAAAGCTAGAACTGAACCCTGGCAGTCTGTCTCAGGTCCATCCTCTTAAACTATATAGAATCTGTATTATTTTGCCACACATCACACTAGTAACAATGATGATGAAAGGCTGAAATTTTTAAAAATTTATCATTTTAATGATGATTACTGTTAATAGCAAAATTCAATAATATCTATTGAATATGAAGATACATATTGAGCTAAGCAATTTCATACATTACCCTTAGTTAATCTGCATCTCAATTCTGAGATAGGTGCCCATATACTCATTTCTGAAGTGAACTGACAAACACAGAGTTTGTGAATAGCTCAAGTGCTCTGGGTAAGAAATAGTGAACTTTGAGACCAAGACAGGCTAAGTTATACTATGAAAGCAAACAGCCCCTAAGATTCTATTCATTTAAATGATAATTTTTTTAAAATTTCAGCCTTTTAGAAAGACATAATTGACATAGGAAATCATAAGATATTTAAATATTACATCAAGGTGATTGACATATGTATACATTGTGAAAGGATCCCCCCCCTTGAGTTAATTAAAATATCCATCACCTCACATATTTATCCTTTTTTTTTTTTTTTTTGGTGAGAACATTTAAATTCTGCTCTCTTAGCAAATTTCAAATATATAATACCATTGACCCTTGAACAACATGGGTTTGAATGTTCAGGTCCACTTATATCATGGATTAGTTTTCAATAAATGTGTACTACAGTACTACACAATCAGGAGTTGGTTGAATCCTCAGATGGGGAATCACATACATAGAGGGCCAACTGTAAAGTTATATGCAGATTTTCGACTGCATAGAGACAGTGCCCCTAACCCTAGAGTTCTTCAAGGGTCAACTGTACAGTGTTATCAGTTACAGTCACCACGCTTTACATTAGATCCTCAGACCTTACTCATCTCACAGCTGAAGGTTTGAAGCCTTTTACCAACCTCTTCCTATTCCGCTTCATCCCCACACACATGGGCCCTCACAATCACTTTTCTACTCTGTTTCTATCAGTTAGACCTTTTATTAGATTCCATATATAAGTGATGCATGCAGTATTTGTCTTTCTTTGTCTACCTTATTTCACTTAGCATAGTGCCCTCAAGATCCATTCGTGTTGTCACAAATGGTATGACCTCCCTCTTTCTTATGGCCAAATAAGATCCCATTGTGTGTGTGTTTGTGTATACACATATATATATACACACAAACACATATACATATCAACATCTTTATCCGTTTATCTGTTAACAGACACATATATTGTTTATATATTTTGTCTATTGTGAATATTATTGCAATGAACATGTGGTTTCGGATAGCTCTTTGATATCCTGTTTTTATTTCCTCTGGATGTATACCTAGAAGTGGAATTGCTGGATCATATGGTAGTTTTAGTTTTAGTTTTATGAGGAACCTCCATACTGCTTTTCGTAGTGGCTGCACCAATTTACATTCCCACCAACAGTGAATAAGGGTTCCTTTCCTCCATATACTTACCAACACTCATCTCTTTTCTGTTTGATGATAGGTATTCTAACAATACCTCATTGTGGTTTTGGTTTGCATTTCCCTGTTGGCCATATGTATGTCTTCTTTAGAAAGAAATCTATTCAGTTCCTCTGCCCATTTTTAATCAAATTATTTGTTTTTTGGATATTAACCCTTAACAGATACACAATTTGCAAATATTTTCTCCCATTCAGTAAACTGCCTTTTCATTTGTTGATGGTATCCTTTACTGTGCAGAAGATTTTTAGTTTGATGTAGTCCAACTTGTTTATTTTTGCTTTTGTTGCTTTTGCTTTTGGTATCAAATCCAAAAAATCACTGATAAGACCAATGTCAGGAGCTTACTGCTTATATTTTCTACTAAGAATTTTATGGATTCAGGTCTTATGTTCAAGGCTTTAATCCATTTTAGTTGATTTTTGTGTATGTGGTCTAAGACAGGGACCCAGTTTCATTCTTTTGCATGTGGCTGTCCAGTTTTCCCAACATTATTTACTGAAAAAAACCTACCCTTTCCCCATCATATATTCTTGGCACCATTGTGGTAAATTAATTAACCTTACATGCATGGGTTGATTTCTGGCCTCTCTATTCTGTTCCAGTGATCAATGTGTTTGTTTTCATGCCAATACTGTACTGTTTTGATTACTATACCTTTGTAATGTAGTTTGAAATCAAGCCATGTAATGCCTCAGGCTTTGTTCCTCTTTCTCAGGATTGCTTTGGCAATTTTAGGAATTTTTTTCTATTTATGTGAAAAGTGCCATTGAAAATTTGAGGGACTGCATTGAATCTGTAGATTGATTTGCAAATAATGAGCATTTTAACAATACTAATTCTTCTAATCCATGAATAAAGAATATCTTTTCATTTGTGTCTTCCTCAACTTCTTTCATCAATGTCTTATAGTTTTCTGAGAACAGGTATTTACCTCCTTGGTTATATTTATTCCTAGGTATTTTGTCCTTTTTTATGCAATTGTAAATGGGATTGTTTTCTTTTTCTGATAGTTCCTTATAGTTCCGTATTAGTGTGTAGAGATGCAACTGATTTTTGTATATTTATCTCTTATTACAGTCTTTGGCTTATTGTCTGATATCAGTCTATATTGTCTGATATCAGTATTGCTACCTCTGCTTTCTTTCGGTTTACATTTACATGAGGTATATTTTTCTATCTCTTCACTTTCACTCTATTAAAGCTAAAGTGAATCTCTTTTAGGCAGAATATAGTTGGTTCTTGTTCGTTTTGTTTTGTTTTGTTTTTTATCCATTCAGCCACTGTATGTATTTTAATTGGAAAGTTTAGTCAATTTACATTTAAAGTAATTATTTATAGGTATACTTATTGCCGTTTTGTGAATTGTTTTCTGGCTATTTTGTAATTCTTTTGTTTCTTTCTTCTTCTTTTGTTCTCTTTGTGACTTGATGATTCTCAGTAATGTTATGCTTAGAATCATTTTCTTTACTTTCTATGTACCTACTACAGGTTTTTGCTTTGTGGTTACAGTGAGGCTTACATAAAGCATCTTATATTTATAACAGTCTATTTTAAACTCATAACAGCTTAACTTCAAACACATACTAAAGCTTTACATTTTTACTCTCCCCACACCCACATTTTATTTTTGATGTCACAATTTATATATTTTTACCTTGTGTGCACATTAATCAATTTTTGTAGTTATAGTTATTTTACTACTTTTGTCTTTTAACCTTCATAATGGACTTATAAGTGATTTGCCCACCACCATTACAACACTGGAGTATTCTGAATTTAACTATATATTTACCTTTACCAGTGAGATTTATACTTTCTTACGTTTTCCTGTCACTAATTGGCATTTCATCTTGAAGAATTTCAATTTTCATTTCATCTTGAAGAATTCCCTTCAACACTTCTAGTAAGGCTGGTCTAGTGATGATGAACCCTTTCAGCTTTTGCCTGTCTAGAAACTCTATCTTTCCTTCAATTATGAAGGACAACTTTACCAGGTAGTGTAGTCTTGGTTGACAGGTTTTTTTCTTCCCAAATTTTGAATATATCATGCAACTCCTTCTGGCTTGTAAAGTTTCTGCTGAAAAATATGACTTTAATCTTATTGGGGTTCCCTTGTACATAACAAGCTGCTTTTTTCTTGCTGCTTTTAAGATTATCTCTTTGGCTTTAACTTTTGACAGTGTGATTATAATGTGTCCCAGTGTGGGTCTCTTTAGATTCTTCTTCTACAGAGCAGCTCTCTGGGATTCCTGTATCTGGATGTCTGTTTCTTTCCCCAGGTTAGGGAAGTTTTCAGCCATTATTTGTTTGAATAAGCTTTCTGCCCTTTTTTTTCTTCCTTCCCTTTCTGGAACTGCTATAATGCAAACATTGATCCTCTTGATAGTCTCCCATAAGTCCCTCAAGCTGTCTTCACTCTTTTTCATTCTTTTTTCTTTTTGCTGCTCTGATTGGATAAATTCCAGTGCCCTGTCTTCAAGTTCACTGATCCCTTTTTCTGCTTGATCTTGTCTGCTATTGAACCCCTCATAGAAATTTTTAGTGGAGTTATTGTATTCTTCAGCTCTGTGATTTCTGTTTGGTATTTTCTTACATTTCCTGTCTCTGTAGATATTCTCACTTCATTCATGCATTGTTCTCCTGACCTCAGTGAGAGCTTCATGACCATTGTTTTCAACTCTGAATACCATAGAGAGCCAAGAGGGACTAAGGGAAGACAAAAGGTAGATGGGAATCATGAGGGGACTGAGACTGGGCACCATAAGAAGATAGGAAAAACAAAATAAAGGATGGTAAAATCACACAAATAACTATGCAGCCATTAAACACTACATTTTGATGAATATTTAGTGATACAAGTAAACAGTTAAAACATGTTTCAAAAGTGTGCGTATACTCTAACCCCAACGGTATATATGCAAATTTATGCAGCAAAAAATGACTCAAGAAACAGATGAAAAGGTAAGTTTTTTTATCCTCTGAACATGAATATAAAGTGTAAGCTTTAATATTGCCTTATTCCCCTCTTTTTTCTACTTCTTTCTCCCTATATACCTTTCTAAATTGTCTTAAACTGATTAATAATGATGAGTTAAGCAGAGAGATTTTTCAAAGGATTAGATTATGCTGCTGAGTTTTGAGGAATTAACGGGTGTTCCTCCATTCATTTTACATAGTTTCAATTAATAATCTGGCTTAAGAAACTGGGAAATTAAACTTTTCTTTCAAAGATAGAATATATTTTGAGAAAACTAGGAGAGCTAGGGCAGGTACAAGAGCACTACCAAGGACTTAGCATTCACACAAAATTCCACAAAAACTGGCTGAATTTTTGTCAAATGTGGAGAAAATAGGTGATGATATGGAATAAGTCCCTTTAAGGCAGAAGGGTGGGTGTGAAGGGCTGAAGAACAGCTCAAGTATAATATTTAGTTGATGTAAAATACTTTCATCTGGTACTTTGAAGTAGACAGATTTTTTTTTTAACCACAAAGTATAAACAGGACATTAGTAAAATGGCATTTTATAAACATCTGGATAATGTGTTCCTAAGGCCTAGGCCTGAAAATTCAGGAATCAGCTGGCAGTAATTCCAAATCTAACACTGATTAAAACACTTTTCAAACATCAAATCTCTGGTACTTGCTGTGGTTTCAGAGTGCACTGGAACATTCTATATATTTTAATCAATTTCATAAACACTACATTCAGGTATTTAGCCTTAAATTTATAGTTTTAATTTTAAAGGTAAGGGTAACTAAAACCATCAAAAAGTAGATGGAAGTGACTCTAAAAAAAATTAGTAATCAAACAGAAACTATTATTTCTACTTTTAGAACTATAACTAAGCTTCTGTGAGAAATTAATATCTATTACTCTTTTAAATCATAAAAAAGTCATCAAATAGCTAATAAATTTCCCATAATCTTACCTTTTTTCATGTAATTTCTGCTGTTAAATAAAAAGATAGATGTAACTTTTAAAGTTATTTTCCTAGTTGTCTTACAAGAATCTTATATAACCTAATAGGTCTCATTTGCTGGGAAATTTTCCTAAGCAACCTGGTGTAATGTCTTAAAACCACCAACAGATTTGCTGAGCTTGTCACAGCCTTCTGCTTTTATTAAAAATAAATCATTCGCCAAACCTGTGACTAAGCACAATCATTAATTACCAGAATTTAAACATTTGGCTACCAGGTTGACTTTGGCAACCGAAATTTTCTAGCTCACTAAAGGGAGTAAAAAGAGCTCATGGGTTAAATTAACTCATTCTGGCCACTTGAACATGTAATTGGAATTATTAATAATATAACATATTATAATAATAAAATATGAGAAATATTATTAATAAGTCATTTCACAAAACATCTTGGGTACTCAGCTAAGCCAAATTCTGTGCTAAGTCAAAGGAGACAGGCTACAACTGTGAATAAAACAAACGTGACTCGTGTCCTCTAAAGAAAAAAAAATGTCACATTTTTGCAAAAGATCATTGAGCATTTATTTCCCAGACTAACCTGAATGCCACCCTCAGGCTCTCTACTTCGCCCTCTAGGACAGGTATTGTTTATATATTTATCTCTATATGTCTAGCATTTAGTACGCACTGCCATGCACAGTAGGCTTTTAATAAATGTTTGATGGATAAATGAATGAAAAAACATACATTATTATATCCATGATTAGGTCCCTTACCAGGGGATGATGAGTTTACTACTGACAACTTGAGTTTAGGAAAAACTTAACCTCCCCTCATCTGTACTCTAACTGTTCTCAAACCCCATGGGTCTATTTAAAATCAGTATCATCTGAACTTCTAAGTCTGACAAAGAATCAGTCACACAGCAACTCTAGAGAAAGTGCAGCTTAAGAGGCAAGGGCATGTTGCAACCCCTCAAAAGTCAAATGAACTGAAGTTGATTGGAATAGGAATTCAATAAATGGCCACCCTCCCCAGGGCAGCATATCGACCACACACCTGCTGGGCTCCTCTCATATGCACTTGTTAAGGAAAGGGATACCTGGGTATCTCAGCACATCATCCATGTGCTGCTCAAAGTTAAGTTAGATCTAGCAGAGCCTCCTTCTCTGCTCCTTTCCCCAAAGATAGACCTAGCTTGCTATGGTGGCTTACTCTCGACACCTGCCTCTCTACTCCGGACAGACTCACAGCGTTCTGCTGAGTGAGACAGCTAGCATTTTGAAGCATTCGAACTGGATAGAGCTCAGCTGTCATTCAGGGAACTGTTGATTCCATGTTGAATCCTGGAGAGGCAGGGTCAACATATGAACCAGAGCGACCAGAGTCAAATGCAGCTTTGACACTAACTAACGGTATGACCTAGAGTAGCTTTCACAGGCAGGCTCAGCCTCAGATTTCTCATCTGTGAAATGGAGGGAATATCTAGCTCAGAGTATCAGTGAGTCTTCAGAATAGCTATACAAAATTCCTGGCCCACTGTGATTTAGAAGGGCAGCCATCATTATCAGTCTACGTTTTGGAGCCATTTGCCTTTCTACATATCCAGGGGCCCAAAGCCCATACATTCCACACAAGCTTTGCACTCATGCCTTCCTCCATGGGTCCTACTCCTTGGCAGTACTCCAATTGTTAGTATTTTATTACATTGCTGTTAGCATCAACAATAACATCTAACATTTGCACTGTCACTTAGAATTTACTAAGCAGGAAGCAGGTCCTCATAATTTTTTTTTACTTTTCACAACAATCATATAAGGTAGGTATTGTTACTCCAATTCTTTTAAATGGAGAAACTCTGGCTCAAAGTTAAGTAATTTGCTCAATATCACACAACTAGTAGTTAAAGGAAGTGAAATCTGAACCACGATTTTGCCAATACCTATGTTTATGGGGAAGACATGCTACCTCTCACTCCCCATTCTATGCCTCATCCCTCACCCTATCACTCCAGTTAGCTATTCGTGCCCATTTCCTTATGTTTGAAAATACAGAGAGGACAAGGTAGATCTAGGATGCAGTTTTCAATATTTCTGAAATAAGAATATTTACCCAAAATTAATTTAACAAATATTTATTGAGGCACTCCTCTGGGTTTAGATGATAAAACAGCAAATGTGATATTTTGTTATCAAAAAACCCTTTTGGGTTTCTTACAGTCCATAACTCTGCACTGTTTCATCTTTCAAATCATGGAACACTAGCTGCTTTGGACACTGCTGCTCAGACCAAAACTCTGTCCCACGATTCCTGTAACCTTTACACTCACAGACCTGTGCCTTTAGAGTCCTGATGAGTGCAGAGAATCAAAATGTCTGAAGTTTCTGTGGTCTGCAGCCTCCTTCTCTCCTGCTGAGAGGAAAAAAAAAGCTTTGGGCAGGGTCATACATAAAGTCTCAAAGAACTTTCAGGAAATCAGGGAACCACAGATGGCAGTATCTTCCATCTTCTCCAACTGAGAGAATATGGTTGGCCCTGGAACATGGAGACTAGTGCAGGTAGACCCACTAGGTCCTTTGGTGGGCTTGACTGGGGGCAAGGCACTCTGGGCCTCCAGCTCTAGAACAAGCTGGTTAAGAAATAGGAGGGGAAAGGTACCCACCTCCTCCAACGCTTTCTCTAGGCACAAGCCATGCTTTCCCTCACATTTCTCAATATTATCCCTCTTGCAGCTATCCCCACAAATGCCTGGTGTGTGTCCAGGCAAAAGTAATACTGGCTACTACCAGTTACCATATGACCTGTTAGCCTGAAGACCGGTAACAATTATGCATACTATTCCAATGTGTAAAATACAATTTGTTATTCATTTTATTTGATGCCAACACTAAAAACATGAGTTCTCAGCGTTCAAGGTTTGTTGCTTAAGCAGCATGATCATCGGCTCACTACTTTAAAAGCCATTAAGTAACTTTCCAACCAAGACCATCTATCCTCCATGGAATTCCTTGGCAATTCTGTCAGTGAGACATTTTGGTACGCAGCTGCTCACCTGAGAAGAGCCTAACAAAGCTGTAAGCAAGCATTAAAAGCAGAAAACAACTCCATGGGCTGCAATGAAAGGCTCCCCTGAAACATTCAACAAAATAGCATTTTATTCATTAACAAATAAACACATATAATCAGTACCTTCTTGACTATGAGTAACCAGGGAATTCCTTTTCCTCTCCCACATTTCCTGACATGTACAAAAGAAATAAACTTCACCATCCAGTCTCAATTCTTCCTCCTTTAACCCTCAACCATCAATATGCATCTCCTCCTACCTAACTTTCCTATCTCTGTTGCCTCTGCCACCCCCCGCCCCGTGAACAGAGACCTCGTCCAGTGTCAGCCTTCAGTTTTTTGCACTCATTTTACACTCTTTCTACATTCTTCTTCCTTGGAAATTTCATCCCCTCCCATATATTCAATTATCAGAGCTATTTAGAGGCCTGGTTCCCACTTCAAGTCTATATCACCAATTCTGACCACTCTTCCAGGCTCCGAACATTGGTTTCTAATCATCTGACATCTCCGTCTGGATTGGACCCTAAACCAAAAGCATCATCCTTCCCCTGTTCCAAACATGTTTCCTTTACATTCCTGTAACTGCCATTGGCTTGAACTCCGAGAAAGTAAACTCCTATTCATTTTCCCTTCCATCTCTGAGTTGGCTAGGATTAGATTCTACTGCAAGTAACAGAATCCCAAATTTTCAGTGGCTTCAATAAGAGAGTTTAATCCTCTCTCATGTGGAAGTCTGGTGGAATTAGTCTAGGGCTGATATGACAATTGTGGCCTGTGAAGTCTTCTGGGACTCAGACTCCTTCTAGTTTTTCTCTCCACTATTCCTAAGATCCAAATGAGCATCTAGACCTACCAAGATGGCAGATTATCTAAGTAGCAGAATAGAAGAAGCAATGGAAAAAAAGGATGTGTGCCAGCCATCTTTTAGGCATACTACTGCACGATACTTCTGGCCAGAACATAGTCACACTGCCCCATCTAGCCACAAGGAAAGATGGGAAAGATAGTCTTTGTTTTAGATGGCCATGTTTCCAGCTAAAAATTGAAAGGGGAAAGAACAGATACTCAGGTGTGACTAGTAGGGTCTGACACCATTCTCCATGACTAACTGTGCTAAGCTTTCACATCTTATCTCTACAATGAAGCTAGCCATCAGCACAGCTATCAGAATAAAATTTCCAATTCTAAACTTTAATCATATCAACTAGTCAAAACTTTTCAATGGCTCTCCAATGTTTGCTATCATTTATTGAGAGCCAAAGATTTACATAGATTAGGACCAATCTTCACCAAAAAAAAAAAAAACATTAAAAACACACAGAAAACCAAAAAAACAATATTACTGTCCTCCTTTTAAAGATGAGGGAATTGAGATTCAGAAAGGCTAAGTAACGGGGGCATAGTCCAATATTTATGAGCAGAAGGGATCTGAAGACATATCTGTGTGACCCCAAAGTACATTGTTTCTCTGCATCCTCCATCCCTACCCCCCATCCCATAACACACCAATAGTCATCATACAAGCTCTACTTCTAAAGCTTTGTTCTGCTGTTAATTCACACCTAATGTCCATATCCTCCAGCCCTGTTGAGATCTATCACATATTGACATTTAAACCATCTTCCATGATAGGTTAAAATACTCGCTCCTTCATGAAAACTTCTCTGATTTTTTTGCCTTCCTCCCTCTACTCAATTACCAAACAACCAGAAGTCCTTTTCCCCTGAATGCCCACAGTATTTTGCTCGTATTTCCTTTAAAGTCTTAATCATATCCTATCTTATATCATGGTTGGCTATATCCCAGCCTGCCCCCCCTCAAGGCTTCTTAGTCTCAGAGTGCTGGACCAGAGTGTTTATCATGTACATCCCCAGTGTGGGTAACACTGGGTGCCAGGCATTCTGGGTAATCATCTAATTTCTGTAAAGTAAATAAACCTGAATTTAAACATATCAAGTTTTCTTAAGAATAAGCACACCTGTTTAAGATGTATCTCCGTACACTGTTGAGCACGTTCTCTGCAAAAACTCTGATGCCAGAATTAGCAAAGGTAAGTGAGACTGTGAAGAATTCACCACACCCCAGTGATACCCTTGTCACGCCCTTATGTCTTCAGGGTCACAATGTACTAATTGGGAAATAGAAGATCTTGTAAGCTTAGTGACCTAAACAACCTTCCTCAACCCTTGTTGTTTTTCCTCCTTCTGTTCAAATTTTGTCCTCTCAGCTCTGTCCCCATTCCATTAACTTCTTGCCTCTTTCATTGTTCTTCTCAGTTTTCTACTTAGTGTTAGTCATAAGATTCTGAATTACTGGTAAAAAGCAGCGCACTTTCTTGGACAACTGGCTGTGCAATTTTGATCCCAAGTGGAGTATTTGTTTGGTTTCTATTTTCTACACTCTAAGATGCTCATGTTGGCTTAGAATTCAATCTAGGCAATTTTTATGACCCAGCACCAGCAAAAGTATCACAGCCTTATTCATGTGTCTATCACTAGTGCAAAGCCCAATGTCTAATGGATAGGAGGATTTTAATAACTGCTTAACCAAGAGTGAATAAATGAATGAGTCTAGAAAAGAGACTGCTTTATTTCTGACTCCTTCTCCACTATATTTCAAAGAATTAAAATGACATCACTAAATCAAAATCCAAATTTTTAAAATTCAAAATAAACCAGCGTGTATTACCAGGAAAACTCACGCTGAAAACCCATTTGCTAGTTTTGAAAATAAGCACTATAGTTTATTTCAGTACAATACAGAGTCTATGAATGCCGCCTAAAGCTAAGCTACTGCAAAGGAAAAAAGGAATAAGGAATTTTCCTTTAGAATTTTAGCTTAAGTGTCCAGAGCCCTGAGACTTATCCCTACCTCCTATCTATTCAGGCAAGAGCTTAATTCTACCCTGGAGTGAAAGGAGACCCAAGATAACTATCCCAGCAGATCTATCCTATGAACTGGAGGAGCTCCTACAGGCTGAACACATTTGCGCGCCCCATGTTTACTGGCTCCAACCCTTCCCACTGCTCAATACCAATAAATGCCTAGAAAAAGCTACTTGCACACCCTCTGTGCCCTGGCAAGAAAAGGAACTGCTACTGGGCCAAGGAGCGTTAGGGAACCTGAAAAGGTATTCAAATGCACTGAGTGAACCATCCAAAGGATTGATTTTACAGCAAAAAGCACATGAAAAACATCACTGATATGAATAAAGAGCAGTCCCCACAGCTTTGAAGCAGTGGCCAGTATCCTCTCAGTGCAGTGATAGCTAAGCCTTCCACCTGGGGAATTGCCTGCGTCGGAGATATGCTATTCTTGGTGATGTTTTTTTCTGCTGTCTCCTCAGTGTTGATATCACTCCCCTGGTGTCTTAGCGAATATGTTGAACTATTGTAATCCACTTCATGATCATCTAACACACTGTAAAAGTTCTGAATGTGCCCTCAGGAGAGCATCAGGGTCAGAGTGGCAGCGGCAACATACGTAAGCCCTCAGTGTGCTCAGTGTCTCTGAAAGAGTTAATAGGCTTCTCCATGTTCCTAGTGGAACTATTTGGTACTAGATCAGATGCAGACCTAAAAAGTATTGATCTAGTTGACAGAAAGCCTCTGAGAATCTAATTTAAATTGTTTTGGAGAACAATTTGGTAATCTCTAAAAAAATTAAAAATCCGGGGCTTCCCTGGTAGCGCCGTGGTTGAGAGTCCGCCTGCCGATGCAGGGGACACGGGTTCGTGCCCCGGTCCGGGAAGATCCCACATGCCGCAGAGTGGCTGGGCCCGTGAGCCATGGCCGTTGAGCCTGTGCGTCTGGAGCCTGTGCTCTGCAATGGGAGAGGCCACAGTGAGAGGCCCACATACCGCAAGGAAAAAAAGGGGAAAAAAAAAAATCTGTATTTTTCAATCCAGAATTTCCAGATATTAGTAACTGCCATACTCAAATAAGTACACAAAGATGCATGTGCTTTAATTTCAATTGCAAGACTGTAACCATGAAAAACTAGAAATAGTAAGCATGTCCATAAACAGGGAGATGGTTAAATAAACTACAGAGATACTATATCATGCAATGAAATAATCTGTAGGAGTTAAAAACAAGGAGAGAGAAATTCTACTTCTGGGTAAAATGAGTTATTCATAGCAGGCCAACTTTCCCACTATAAACCATAAGAAAAATCAAATAAATTACAAAAATCATATATTTAAAGATATCAGAGCATTACTGAAGCAAAGAGAACTGAAAAAGTAAAATTCCAGGAAGAAAGAAAGGTTTCCGAGGTGACCTCAGTTTAAGCAGCTTCCCATGGGGGTCATTTGCCACTCCTGAGCTGGCTCACTCTAGAGGGTCTAAAGGATAGACTCAGGGTAGGGCCCAAGCAGAGGACAGCTACTAGGACAGAGAAACCATCAGATCCTCTGGCAGTCATTTGGACTTCAGCGACAAAACTGGAGATGTGAGGGGCCTTGACCACAGAGTTGGTCTGCCCATCAAGTTATCTGTCAAATTCTGAATTTGCACAGGGCCTAAAAGTAGCCAGTTAAGCCAAAATATCTCAAATGCAAACCAGAAGCTCTGCATTCTCTCAGAGCTAAGGAGTCAAAGGTCTACCAGTGTTTTGATTGAAAGCCCTAGGGGGCCATGCTTAAAAACAGGGAGAACCGGAAGTAGTCTGAGTCTTAACAAAATTGCAACCTATCCTGATGAAACTTAGTCCATGGTTGGATTAAGGAGATCAGTCCCTCAACTTGATCTGTCTAGCAGAGGAAAGGTAAATCTATGAAGCCTCTATAGCTTTTTAAAAAAATGTCTGGCATTCATACAAAAATTATTAGGCATACAAAGAGAAAAACATAAATGACAAGAGAAAAGAAAGCAAAAATAAAAGCAATAAAGTAAGTACTACAAGTACTGATATAAAAATATTCCTAGGGACTTCCCTGGTGGTGCAGTGGTTAAGAGTCCACCTGCCAATGCAGGGGACACGGCTTCAAGCCCTGGTCCGGGAAGATCCCACATGCCACGGAGCAACTAAGCCCGTGCGCCACAACTATTGAGCCTGCGCCCTACAGCCCGCGAACCACAACTGCTGAGCCCGCGTGCTGCAACTACTGAAGCCCATGCACCTAGAGCCCGTGTTCCACAACAAGAGAAGCCACCACAATGAGAAGCCCGTGCACCGCAATGGAGAGTAGCCCCCACTGGCCACAACTAGAGAAAGCCCACATGCAGCAACGAAGACCCAACGCAGCCAAAAATTAATTAATTAATTAATTAATTTTAAAAAAATATTTCTAAACACAAAACTAAACAGTTACAACATCTGGAAAATTAGTGAGCCAGCAACCTATTTGCCTTGATAGGATAAAAGGAAAGAAGCTGGTAGAAGGAGTAGAAAGAGTGGGAGATCTCTTCTTAACTAACTACCCTAGCAATGGTAATTTTAACATTTTCTTTTAAATTTATTTATTTATTTATGGCTGCGTTAGGTCTTCATTGCTGTGCGCGGGCTTTCTCTAGCTGCGGTGAGCGGGGGCTACTCTTCGTTGCGGTGTGCAGGCTTCTCATTGCAGTGGCTTCTCTTGTTGCAGAGCATGGGCTCAAGGCATGTGGGCTTCAGTAGTTGTGGCACACGGGCTCAGCAGTTGTGGTTTGTGAGCTCTGGAGCGTGGGCTCAATAGTTCTGGCACACGGGCTTAGTTGCTCTGTGGCATGTGGGATCTTCCCGGACCAGGGCTTGAACCCGTGTCCCCTGCGTTGGCAGGCGGATTCTTAACTACTGCACCACCAGGGAAGTCCACGATGGTGATTTTAGTCAGCCTCATTTGTTAATACAATTTTGCATTAGTGATTTTCATTTGGGTCGGATAAAAAGAGTAACATTCAGGATGTTTGACCCTACTGTGCAAAAAACTCAGAAGTTAAGTAACTGGAAACATAGGGTAAACTCAAAGCAGGTAGAAGATTATCTGATGAAAGCAAACATAAGCACATGTACCAGTCTTGATGAGGTCTGCCACAAGCTAGAGAAAACTAATAATCCAAGAGGAATACTCAAAATTGAAATCTGGGGGAAAGTACAGAAGGATATCTAGTAAGGCCTGGATTCTCCCCAAAAGTATGAATATCTCCCTCCCTTGTATTGTCACAAGACTTCATATTTCTCTAAGTACATGCTTCCTTGAGATATAATGTTCATGTTCACATCTTTTCTGCACTCAAAACTGAGGCCCCAGAAGACAGATAGTGGATCTCAGTATCCTGCCTCACTTCTAGCAGAGGGTCCATACATGGGCGGTTCTCTACACTTGTTTATGATCTAAACCAAAATGAAGAGACCTCTGACCGTAGTGCTTTGCAAGAAAACATTCACTCCACGGGGCACCATTCACTGAAACCATCAAACCATTCATTATGAATTGAGCATCTACTGTCTGCTTAGCATTATGCTAAGTTCACACTTCCACAGCATAAGAGTTGCCATGACTCACCTCTTCCCGGTCTGCTTTCTGATCAGCTTTGCTTTCCCTTTCCTCCTAAAGATACTAAATGGGTCAGTGACCTTGAGTTATGAAAAACACAGGCACAGGAAGAGTAACAAGAAGGCAAAGTGTGGGGAATGCTTCCCAGTGGAGGACCAGTATACAGGAAGCATGAATAAATATGTATTGACTACCTGACAAACAAAAAGTCTGTTCTGGCTAAAATGAATACAGTAGTTTGTAAATGGACAAGTGAAAAATGCTGTGCTACCAAAGTATTCCATGCTTACTCCAGTCAGGGAAGATTTTTCAGTTTTCGTTTTGATAGCTGACCAATAACCTAGTGAAAATTTTCTCCTGATTGTGCATCCTCATCTGAGGGAAATGATTGCTTAAGGGCAAACAAAGCTCATTTGAAAATCTTCTGCTCAAAGCAGATGCCATAGAGGAAATGACTTCATAAGAGGAGGTCTAAGTGCGTTCCTTTAATAGAGGAAGAGGAGGTGTTTTCTTTGCTTCTTAATAAACATGCAGATGCTCCTCAGATCCTTTTGGGCACTATTTTCTGGCGCTCCGTGTTTACTGGCCTGAGTGTATTCCCCTTACAGATTTAATTCTTCCCTACTGACCTTGAGGCACCACCTTCTGCTAAATTTGCAGCAAGGCTGTGTGTGGCTACACAAGTCCATAGGTGGACTGCCCATGCCTAGTAACAACCAAAGCCAGGGGAGCAGTTAGTATAAATATACAGGCCTGTCCAGGAAGAGATCCACAGGTCTAAGTATTGCTGACCTACATGAGAAAGGAGAGGCTTGGCCACTTTCCTTAGCTGGTCACATTGCACAGATAACAAAACAGGTACCTGAGGCACACCAGGAACCAAGCATGGGTTCCAGGCATGACCTGTATTTCCTGGGGACATATTATCTGCTTAGCACTATGCAAAGAATATAAGACCTAGACCTCGCTTTCACGGAAGTTACGATCTAGTGAACATATGTAGAACAACAAAAGAACTAAAGAAGACGTGTTTCCTTAACCACCCTGCTTATCCTTTTTTCAACACAGCACTTATCAAAATCTGAAACAACTTGGTTTACATGTTTGTTATCTATCTCTTCCACCAGAATGCAGGCTACATGTCTGTAGAGGTCATTTCTTTCTTGTTCTCCTTTGTACTTCAGCCTTAAGACAGGCCTGGTCCACACAAAATATTCAATCAATATTTATACATGCACACATTCAAGGCATCAGGTACTGTTGTAGATGCTGAGGCTAAGGCAGTTCCTTGGTATCTAATAAGATAAGCGAGGTTCCTTCTTTCACTGTACCTATAGCCTGGCGGGAGGAGAAAACCAGCCAAGAAGTATACAAATAAATAAACAAGATAACTTCAAATTAAAATAAATGCCATTAAGAAACTAAAACCTAACATTCACCTGTGAATCCTTTATTTTCTTCACCTCCCACATCCAATCCATCAGCAAGCCCTGAAGACTCTGCCTACTTAACAGCCAAATCTGACCACGGCCCAACGTCTCCACTGCTATTACCATAATCCAGGTATCATAATGTCTCACCTGGACACTTGCAACAGCTTTTCCTAAATGCCTGGTCTTCTTACTTCCATTCCTGCCCCTCACAATCCATGTCCCACCCAGAGGTCAGTGACTTGCTAAAGCATAATCAGATTATACCACTCTTCTAGTAAAAACCCATTTCCATTAGGGTAAAATGCAAGCTCCAAACCAAGGCCTCTATGACCTTTTATGAAGATGTGGCACTGCCGACCTCTCTGCTAGCCACTTCCTACCTCTCTCCCCCTTGCTCCCTCTGTGGCAGGCACATCAGCTTCTGTTCAGTGTCCAGAAGAGGTCAAATGATTCGCCCTGTTGGGCTATCACACTCGTTGTTACCTCTCCCCAAGAGACTCTTCCCCCAGGTTTCTGAATGGACAGTTTCTTCATCACTCAAATCCAAGCTGAACGTGACGTTCTAGAAAGGTCTTCCCTGGCCAGTACAGCTAATGTAATCACCACTGTGCCCAAGTCTACACTCTACTGCATTAACCTGTTTTATTTGTGACTGCATATAACACTATCAGAAATTACATTCTTTACCTGTTCATTTGTTTCTATCTGGGCCCATTGTTGTATAAGATGCACCAGGGCAGGGTCCTTGTCTGTTACCCACAGTCATTGTTGAATCCCCAATGCCTTTCACAGTGTAGGCCCTCAATAAATTTTTGTGAATGAATAAATGAGAGCAGCTGAAAGGACTACTTTAGATAGTGTCTAGGGACAGCCCCCCAAGGAAGTAATATATGAATTGAGTCTGGAATTTGAAAAAAAAAGAATGAATGAATGAATGAATTACATAATTTAGAAGCTAATCTACCTATTTCCCAGAAGCAAGCATTCTCCTGTCAGGGCTGGATTTACTGTCTTTGCCCTGGACTAGTGGGCCCATGACATGATACCACCCGTCTCCTTTTCCTGGACCTTCTCAGCAGCCACCTGTTGTCCAGAGATAGGAAGACATCTCCCTACCTCTGTCTCATCAGACAGCCCTGATGATGAGAAAGGGCTGAGGTGGTTGACTTTAAGTGTCAACTTGACGGGGCCATGAGGTGCCAGATATTTGGTCAAACATTATTCTGGGTATTTCTGTGAGGGTGTTTCTGGATAAGATTAATATGTGCGGGTCTCACCCAATCAGTTGAAGTTCTCAATAAAATAAAATGACAGACTCTCCCCAAGTGAGAGAGAATTTCTCCTACCTGATTGCCTTCAAACTGGGACATCAGTTTTCTCCTGCCTTCAAACTGAAACTGAAACATTGGCTCCTCCTGGGTCTGGAGCCTGCAGCCTTTGGGTGGGAACTACATCATTGGGTCTCCTGGTTCTTGGCCCTTCAGACGTGACTCTCCTGGGTCTCCAGCTTGCAGCTCTTGGGACTTAATCAGCCTCCATAATTGCATTAGCCAATTCCTCGTACTAATAAATAAGGTTAGACAGATGATGATAGGTGATAGATAGATAGATAGATAGACAGATGATAGATCCTATTAGTTCTGTTTCTTTGGAGAGCCCTGATCCACTTCCTTTCTTGCTACAACACTTTGACTGGGCCTTCAGTTCCCCTACTCCGTTTCTTAAAAAGAAGACACAATACAACTTTTCTGGGTGACTCAATGTTATTCTTATGAATTTCCACCGTTGTAGGTACGGCAATCCAGTTTTGTGGGTACACTTTAGTTTTCTTGTCTCTTCCCGCAATGTCAAAAATGCCCTCTATCATTACTACATCTGTTAATCTGGTATGTCCTTAAAATCCATAAATCTAAACTTGTCAAAAATAAAGTGTTAAGAATAACCAACATAATACTGAAGGAGAACAAAGCTGAAGGACTGACAATACTCAACTTTAAGACTTACTACAAAGCTACAGTAATCAAACAGTGTGGTATTAGTGCAGGAACAGACAAATAGACCAATGGAACAAAATAGAGAGCCCAGAAATAGCCTCATAAGTATAGTCAACTGATCTCTGACAAAGAAGCAAAGGCAATACAATGGAGCAGATAGCCTCTTCAACAAAAGGAGCTAGAACAACTGGACATCCACATACCAAAAAAATGAATCTAGACACAGACCTTATACCCTTCACAAAAATTAACTCAAAATGTATCATAGACTTAAATGTAAAATACAAAACTCTAAAATTCCTAGAAGATAACATAGGAGAAAACCTACATGACTTTGGTTGTAGCTATGCTTTTTAGATGCAACATCACAGACACGATCCATAAAAGAAATAACTGATAAACTTGACTTCATTAAAATTAAAAATTCTGCTCTGTGAAAGATAATACCAAGAGAATTATAAGACAAGACACAGATTGGGGAAAAAAGACACATATGATGAAGAATTGTTATCCAAAATATACAAAGAATTCCTAACACTCAACAATAAAAAAAAACCAAAAACTCAATATAAAAATGGGCCAAAGACCTTAACAAACACCTCAGATGTACAGGTGGCATATAAATATATGAAAAGATTCTACTCATCATCATATGTCATCAGGGAAATACAAATTAAAACAACAATGAGATAACCCTATAAACCTATTAGAATGGCCAAAATCTAAAACACTGACAACACCAAATGCTGGCAAGGATACGGAGCAACAAGAACTTTCATTCACTGCTGGTGGAAATGCAAAATGATACAACCACTTCAGAAGGCACTTTGGCAGTTTCTTACAAAACTAAATATACACTTACCACACAATCCAGCAATCACGCCCCAAGGTATGTACCCAAAAGAGTTGAAAACATATCCATACGGAAACCTGCACACAGATGTTTATAGCAGCTTTATTCATAACTGTTCAAACTAGGAAGCAACCAAGATCTCTTTCAATAAGTGAATGGATAAACAAACTGTGGGACATACAGACAATGAAATATTATTTAGCACTAAAAAGGGATAAGCAATTGAGCCAGGAAAAGACGGGGAAAACTTAAATGCATATTACTAAACAAAAGAAGACAATCTGAAAAGCCTATATACTGTATGATTCCAACTATATGACATTCAGGAAAAGGTAAAACTATGCGGATACTAGAAAGATCATGGTTGCCAGGGGTAGGGGCAAGGAGAGATGAATAGGCAGAGCACAGAGGATTTTTAGGGCAGTGAAAATCTTCTGTATGATATTGTAATGATGGATATCTGCCACTATATATTTGTCCAAACTCACAGAATGTACAATATCAAGAGTGAACCCTAAGGTAAACTCTGGACTTTGTGTGATAATGATGCATCAGTGAAGGCTAATCCTTGGTGAAATTTTTACCATTCTGGGGAGTGATGTTGTTCATGGGGTGGGTTATGCATGCATGGGGGCAGTGGGTATATGGGAGATCTCTGTGTATCTCCCTCTCAATGTTGCTGTAACCTAAAACTGCTCTTAAAAAATAAAGTCTTTAATAATAATAATAATCATGTGCTAAAGTCCCAAAAGCTCTTGGAGAGAAGAGCAGATGTACTATCTGTACAAAGTACAATGTGTACAAAGATGTACAATGTACTATCTTGCCCCATGGGGGTTGTGACGGCTAGATGGGGTTGCTCACAGGTCTTTTTCTCTGATTTCCATCTTAAGTTATTAATGAAACTTCAACCTCCAAATAAATATGATATTGCCATCCATTGCCTTTGCCCCAACTATGGGGTTCCTAATACCAAGCAGATATATCGTTTAGTGCAAAAATAAATAACAAAGAAAAGTGTGGGTTGTCTACACTACTTGGTACTTTATTTCTTCTCTCACAGTAAGCCTTTTCTATGAATAAATTTCATCACTGAATTAGCAACAACATCAAACCTCCAAAACATGTAAATTCAGAGCCAAAGCTTACAGGCTGGAAAAAATAAAGGTTCTCATGTGAACCAAATATTGAACAACAAAAAAAAAACAAAACACTGATGCCCACCATTAAAAACATCTGCTTTGTTTGTGTACTGAAAACATCAACTTGTGTTGCTCTCTCAGAAGGCCTAAGTGACCAGTAACAGCACAGTGCAAGGTTGAGGGAAAGAATTTTACTGCAAACATAAGCAAACAGCAAATGCCACATGAATTACCAGTGTTCAGAGGAGAAATTCCCCGTGTCTACAAAGGTTAATCTCTCTCTTCCTGTTCTCAGGGTATGTTAAGAATTTAACGATTCATAGATTACAGCCTGCCACGGTACCCTGGTCTTGAATTTTACAATGTTTTACATGGACCAAAAATATCTCACCTGCCACTAAATACCTTCCCATGACATTTATGTCCATAGGTTCCCTGTCTGGCAAGTGAGAGCCAAAAAAAATCAGCCTTACTGGGAGGAAAATGGGGAAGAATATTAAGAATATTGCTCATATCTTGGCAAGAAGTACCAAACGTAGCCAGGGTTGGGGATTGCCCAAAAATGTCAACATTTTTGCAGCTCAGATAACAGGGCTGTTTATTAAACAACTAGCAGAGCTCACAACAGAGGCTTCTTCAAATATGTGCCCAAACGGGTCTGGGAAGCATCAGTAATAAGAAGCGTATATAATGGGGGGATATAGACTTGTTAGGCTGAGTCACTATCAAACTCTTTTTCTTGGCAACTTCCAAGAACAACTTCATTTGTATTTCAAGGTTTCCATTTCGGTCAACAGTGAACAAGTAAGAACAGTGGGGAGAGAGACAGAAAGGCCACCTGGAACGTGAGCTGGGAGCCTGATAAGAGCCATCTTGTGTGTCCTGGCACTTGTCATCCAAATGGCTGTTCTCCTCAACAAATTTACTTTCCCCCAGACAGTTCAGCTTAAATGAGCTCATACTGTCTATCTGACACTTGTCAAAAGAAGAGTGAAAGATTTCTCTAAGCCCTGATTGAAGAAAGAGGGAGTCAGAGAGAGAGAGAGAGAGAAAGCTAGCAGGAGAAAGAGAAGGGCAATGAGAAGGGATACGTGCAGGGTGGGAGCCCTTTCCTGGAGGCCCAGTGCATTTTTATCTTCACCTATAAATCTCATGCCAGAAGGTGGGAAAAGAAGAAAAAGTACCACTTCCAATCATATTTGTTAAGACAAATATGACTGAACACACGAAATATGAAAACAGTACAAACTGCCTTTGTGCTCACCTAGTGTCATTTTTTTTTTCTTTTTGGTCTGATCGTTGTGTGAGGTGTTTTGTTTTTAGTTAAGAAAGGAAGAAATAGCAGTGGAGAAATCTGATGTGCTTTTGACAGCATGGCCAATGCTCTTTTCCATCCCAGCTGGGACAGGATTCAGTAACAGGCAAGGGCAAGTGATTTCATTAACTAAGTCTTGATTTTGAGGTTTGCATATCTACAGATGCGTTTTTTCCTCCCTAGGTCTTGGGGAGCTGCCAACATTATGGGCAAAAGGAGTGATGGTAATGGACTGAAGCGGCCACAGAGCAAATCTAGGGAAGGGGAGATATCATAAACAGTTGCCAGGAGGGTACTGCCTGTGCCTCTCTCCCCTCCAGGCTGGGAAGTAACAGGGAATCTAATTTAGGAACTATTATTTGCCAGCAGGTATTGAATAAAGAGAAGGAGAAAGGGGACAAGAGGAAGAGCAGGAAACAAATGAGCCTCACAGAAATATGACCAAAAATGTCTTTAAAAAATCCACATTCCAAAGCAAAAGGGCCCAGGACTGCAGAGGCCTCTTCACTGTCGTTAATGCTGGTGTTCGTACATTTGTGGGCCATTTTCCTCCTTTGCATTTTCCTCCTCTCGACCTGATCTTCTCAGCTGGAACACATGGCTTGGTCTCTTTTGCACCTGTACCAACGTGATCTTACAAAAACCCTTATCTATATATTATTTCCTCTATTTCCAGTTTAGTTACATCAAGAGGGTTGGTTCTTAAGTTGGCAAACAGATGATCAAATAAATCTTTTTCAAAATGTACTAGGACACAATCTTGATCAAGTTACTCAAATGTAAAATGAGTCTAGAGCTCCCTGCCTCCCAAGGCTCTCATAAGGGTTCTCAACTGATTTTATAGATAGATAGATGGATAGATAGATAAAGCACTTAATATTTAAAAGCTATTAAATATATGTTAGCTCTTTTCTCTTCCCCTCTTTAAATTAAGAGATTCCTAGAACTTATAGCAGAAAAATCCACATCAGTGATGGGCATTATTTGGGCATACATCCATAACCTTAAGTTTTCTCAGGGGAATAAATCCAATTAAAGATAAAAATCGGTACAATGTCACAATGCCTATTTGGAGTATTTATGAGCATCAGAGTCCCTTTTAACAATTATTCCAATGGAGCAGTATTTTAAACTCACCATGGTGTTATGGATATAGCTGCTGCTAAGCAACGTAAGGCATGTAAGCAATGAAGATCTATTTCACAGCTTCTTTCCTTAGCAAGAGAAGAGATGACATTTTGCTGGCCTCGCCTCCCTGGAGATTAAAAACCAAGCCCCAGAGGAAGGCCAGGCAACTGACATACAGACTCTTTCCCTGCTGAGGAAAGGAAAACACAAAGCTCTTGGAAAGCTTACCCCTTCACAAGGTGAGTTTCCATTTCCTGCAAGAGAATACAGTGCACTTTGCTGAAGGTCCTATCAAAACGAGCAAAGCAACCCTATTATGTGACATTTTAGAAGCAAAGGTCAGGAACAAGACAAGGAGGTCCACTCTCACCACTCTTATTCAACAAACTTTTGGAAGTCCTAGGCATCGAAATCAGAGAAGAAAAAGAAATAAAAAGAATACAAATTGGAAAAGAAGAAGTAAAACTGTCACAGTTTGCAGATGACATGATACGATACATAGAAAATTCTAAATATGCCACCAGAAAACTACTAGAACTAATAAATGAATTTGGTAAGGTTGCAGGATACAAAATTAATGCACAGAAATCTCTGGCATTCCTATACACTAAAAATGAAAAATCAGAAAGAGAAATTAAGGCAACAACCCCATTTACCATTGCAACAAAAAGAATAAAATACTGAGGAATAAACCTACCTAAGGAGGCAAAAGACTTGTACTCAGAAAACTATAAAATACTGAAGAAAGAAATCAAACATGACATAAACAGATGGAGAAATATACCATGTTCTTCGATTGGGAAAATCAGTATTGTGAAAATGACTATACTACCCGAAGCAATCTAAAAATTCAATGAAATCCCAATCAAACTACCAATGGCATTCTTCACAGAATGGGAACAAAAATTTTTACAATTCCTATGGAAACACAAAAGACCCCAAATAGCCAAATCAATCTTGAGAAAAGAAAATGGGAGCTGGAGGAATCAGGCTCCTGGACTTCAGACTATACTACAAAGCTACAGTAATCGAGACACTATGGTACTGGCACAAAAACAGAAATATAGATCAATGGAACAGGATAGAAAGCCCAAAGATAAACCCACGCACATATGGTACCTAATTTATGACAAAGGAGGTAAGAAAATACAATGGAGAAGACATCCTCTTCAATAAGTGGTGCTGGGAGAACAGGACAGCTACATGTAAAAGAATGAAATTAGAACACTACCTAACACAATACACAAAAATAAACTCCAAATAAATTAAACACCTAAATGTAAGATCAGACACTATAAAACTCTTAGAGGAAAACATGGGAAAAACACTCTATGACATAAACCACAGCAAGATCTTTTTTGAACCATCTCCTAGAGTAATGGAAATAAAAACAAAAATAAACAAATGGGACCTAATGAAACTTAAAAGCTTTTGCACAGCAAAGGAAACCATAAACAAGAAAAAAAAGACAACCCTTAGAGTGGAAGAAAATATTTGCAAATGAAACAATGGACAAATGATTAACCTCCAAAATATATAAACAGTTCATAGA
This sequence comes from Globicephala melas, assembly GCF_963455315.2. Lineage (NCBI taxonomy): Eukaryota > Metazoa > Chordata > Mammalia > Artiodactyla > Delphinidae > Globicephala > Globicephala melas. Next base: position 40,783,814 of record NC_083330.1, on the reverse strand, counting down.
GCTCAATATCAAAATAACAAACAATTCAATTACAAAATGGGCAGAAGATGGGAGACCTTCAAGATGGTGGAGGAGTAACATGTGGAGATTATCTTGCTCCCTACAAATATAACAGAAATACATCTACATGTGGAACAACTACTACAGAACACCTACTGAACGCTGGCAGAAGACCTCAGACTTCCCAAAAGGCAAAAAGCTCCCCACGTACCTGGGTAGGGCAAAAGAAAAAAGAAAAATCAGAGACAAAAGAATAGTGACAGGACCTGCACCTGAAGGAAGGAGCTGTGAAGGAGGAAGAGTATCCACACACTAGGAAACCACTTCACTGGCGGAAACAAGGGGTGGCAGGGGGAAGCAATGGAGCCACGGAGGAGAGCGCAACAACAGGGGTGCAGAGGGCAAAGCACAGAGATTCCCGCACAGAGGATCAGAGCCGACCAGCACTCACCAGCCTGAGAGGCTTGTCTGCTCACTGGCAGGGGCAGGTGGGGGCTGGGAGCTCAGGCTAAGGCATTGGAGGTCAGATCCCAGGAAGAGGACTGGGGTTGGCTACGTGAACACAGCCTGAAGGGGGCTAATACGCCACAACTAGCTGGAAGGGAGTCTGGGAAAAAGTCTGGAACTGCCTAAGAGTCAAAAGACCATTGTTTCGGGGTACACGAGGAGAGGGGATTCAGGGCACCGCCTAAACGAGCTCCAGAGACAGGTGCCAGGTGCGGCTATCAGCGTGGACACCAAAGAAGGGCATGAGACGCTAAGGCTGCTCATGCAGCCACCAAGAAGCCTGTGTGCGAGCACAGGACACTCTCCACACCTCCCCTCCTGGGAGCCTGTGCAGCCCAAAACTGCCAGGGTCCCGGGATCCAGGGACAACTTCCCCGCGAGAACACATGGCATGCCTCAGGCTCTTGCAACGTCACGCTGGACTCTGCCACCACAGGCTTACCCCGCATTCTGTACCCCTCCCCCCTCCCCGCCTGACTGAGCCAGAGCCCCCTAATCAGCTGCTACTTTAACCCCGTCCTCTCTGAGCGAAGAACAGATGCCAGAGGGCAACCTACACGCAGAGGAGGGCCAAATCCAAAGCTGAACCCAGGAGCTGTGTGAACAAAGAAGAGAAAGGGAAACCTCTCCCAGCAGCCTCAGGAGCAGCGGATTAAATCTCCACAATCAACTTGATGTACCTGCATCTGTGGAATAACTGAAGACACAACAAATCATCCCAAAATTGAGGCGGAGGGCATTGGGAGCAACTGTAGACTTGGGGTTTGCTTTCTGCAAATAATTTGTTTCTGGTTTTATGTTTATCTTAGTTTAGTATTTAGAATTTATTATCATTGGTAGATTTGTTTATTGATTTGGTTGCTCTCTTCCTTTTTTTATGTATATAGAAATATATATATATTTTCCTTTTCCTGTTTTTGTGACTGTCTGTGTGTATGCTTCTTTGTGTGAGTCTGTCTCTATAGCTGTGCTTTTACGATTTGTCCTAGGGTTCTGCCTGTCCATTTTTCTTTTTTTTTTTAGTATAGTTTTTAGTGCTTGTTATCATTGGTGGATTGGTTGTTTGGTTTGATTGCTCTCTTCTTTCTTTCTTTCTTTTCTTTTTACTACTTTTTAATATTTTTAAATAATTTAAAATTTTTTATCTTAATAAATTATTTTATTTTTTTCTTTCTTTCCTTTTTTTCTCCCTTTTCTTCTGAGCCATGTGGATGACAGGGTCTTGGTGCTCTGGCCGGGTGTCAGGCCTCGGCCTCTGAGGTGGAAGAGCTGAGTTCAGGACATTGACCCACCAGAGACCTCCCGGCTCCACGTAATGTCAAACAGCAAAAGCTCTCCCAGAGATCTCCATCTCAATGCTAAGACCCAGATCCACTCAATGACCAGCAAATTACAGTGCTGGACAACCTATGCCAAACAACTAGCAAGACAGGAACACAACCCCATTCATTAGCAGAGAGGCTGCCTAAAATCATTATAAGCTCAGAGACACCTTAAAACACACCACCGGACGTGGTCCTGCCCACCAGAAAGACAAGATCTAGCCTCATCCACCAGAACACAGGCACCAGTCCTCTCCACTAGCAAGCTTACGCAACCACTGAACCAACCTTAGCCACTGGCGGCAGACACCAAAAACAATGGGAAATACAAACTTGCAGCCTGCGAAAAGGAGACCCCAAACACAGTAAGTAAAGCAAAATGAGAAGACAGAGTAATACATACCAGATGAAGGAGCAAGGCAAAAACCCACCATAACAAACAAATGAAGAGGAAATAGGCAGTCTACATGAAAAAGAATTCAGCGTAATGATAGTAAAGATGATCCAAAATCTTGGAAATAGAATGGAAAGTATACAAGAAACGTTTAACAAGGACCTAGAAGAACTAAAGAGCAAACAAACAATGATGAACAACACAATAAATGAAATGAAAAGTTCTCTACAAGGAATCAATAGCAGAATAAATGAGGCAGAAGAACGGATAAGTGACCTGGAAGATAAAATAGTGGAAATAACTACCACAGAGCAGAATAAAGAAAATGAATGCAAAGAATTGAGGACAGTCTCAGAGACCACTGGGACAACATTAAATGCACCAACATTCGAATTATAGGGTTCCCAGAGGAAGAAGAGAAAAAGAAAGGAACTGAGAAAATATTTGAAGGATTATAGTTGAAAACTACCCAATATGGGAAAGGAAATAGTCAATCAAGTCCAGTAAGCATAGAGAGTCCCATACAGGATAAATCCAAGGAGAAACACACAAAGACACATATTAATCAAACTATCAAAAATTACATACAAAGAAAAAACATTAAAAGCACAAAGGGAAAAGCACCAAATAACATACAAGAGAATCCCCATAAGGTTAACAGCTGATCTTTCAGCAGAAACTCAGCAAGCTAGAAGGGAGTAGAAGGACATAATTAAAGTGATGAAAGGGAAAAATCTACAACCAAGATTACTCTACCCACCAAAGATCTTATTCAGATTTGATGGAGAAATTAAAACCTTTACAGACAAGTAAAAGCTAAGAGAATTCAGCACCACCAAACCAGCTTGAACAACAAATGCTAAAGGAACTTCTCTAGGCAGGAAACACAGGAGAAGGAAAAGACCTACAATAACAAACCCAAAACAATTAAGAAAATAGTAATAGGAACATACATATCAATAACTACCTTAAATGTAAATGGATTAAATGCTCCAACCAAAAGACATAGACTGGCTGAATGGATACAGAAACAAGACCCATATATATGCTGTCTACAAGAGACCCACTTCAGACCAAGGGATACATACAGACTGAAAGTGAGGGGATGGAAAAAGATATTCCATGCAAGTGGAAATCAAAGAAAGCTGGAGTAGCAATTCTCATATCAGACAAAATAGACTTTAAAATAAAGAGTATTACATGAGACAAAGAAGGACACTACATAATGATCAAGGGGTCAATCCAAGAAGAAGATATAACAACTGTAAATATTTATGCACCCAACATAGGAGCACCTCAATACATAAGGCAAATGTTAACAGCCATGAAAAGTGGAAATCAACACTAACACAATCATAGTAGGGGACTTTAACACCCCACTTTCACCAATGGACAGATCATCCATAATGAAAATAAAGAAGGAAACACAAGCTTTAAATGACACATTAAACAAGATGGACTTAATTGATATTTATAGGACATTCCATCCAGAAACAACAGAATACACTTTCTTCTCAAGAGCTTGTGGAACATTCTCCAGGATAGATCATATCTTGGGTCACAAATCAAGCCTTGGCAAATTTAAGAAAATTGAAATCATATCAAGTATCTTTTCTGACCACAACCCTATGAGACTAGATATCAATTACAGGAAACAATCTGTAAAAAATACAAACACATGGAGGCTAAACAATACACTACTAAATGACCAAGAGATCACTGAAGAAATCAAAGAGGAAATCAAAAACTACCTAGAAAGAAATGACAATGAAAAACACGACTACCCAAAACCTATGGGATGCAGCAAAAGCAGTTCTAAGAGGGAAGTTTATAGCAGTACAATCCTACCTCAAGAAACAAGAAACATCTCAAACAAACAACCTAACCTTACACCTAAAGCAATCAGAGAAAAAAGAACAAAAACCTCCAAATTTAGCAGACGGAAAGAAATCATACAGATCAGATTAGAAATAAATGAAAAAGAAATGAAGGAAATAATAGCTAAGATCAATAAAACTAAAAGTTGGTTCTTTGAGAAGATAAACAAAATGGATAAACCAGTAGCCAGACTCATCAAAAAGAAAGGGAGAAGACTCAAATCAATAGAATTAGAAATGGAAAAGGAGAAGTAACAAGTGACACTGTAGAAATACAAAGGATCATGAGAGGTTACTATAAGCAACCATATGCCAATAAAAGGACAACCGGGAAGAAATGGACAAATTCTTAGAAAAGCACAACCTTCCGAGATTGAACCAGAAAGAAACAGAAAATATAATCAGACCAATCACAAGCACTGAAATTGAGACTGTGATTAACAATCGTCCAACAAACAATAGCCCAGGACCGGATGGCTTCACAGGCGAATTCTATTAAACATTTAGAGAAGACCTAAAACATATCCTTCTCAAACTCTTCCAAAATATAGCAGAAGGAGGAACACTCCCAAACTCATTCTACAAGGCCACCATCACCCTGATACCAAAACCAGACAAAGATGTTACAAAGAAAGAAAACTACAGGCCAATATCACTGATGAACATAGATGCAAAAATCCTCAACAAAATACTAGCAAAAAGAATCCAACAGCACATTAGAAGGATCATACATCATGATCAACTGGGGTTTACCCCAGGAATGCAAGGATTCTTCAATATACACAAATCAATCAATGTGATAAACCATATTAACAAATTGAAGGAGAAAAACCGTATGATCATCTCAATAGATGCAGAAGAAGCATTTGACAAAATTCAACAACCATTTAGTATAAAAACCCTCCAGAAAGCAGCATACAGGGAACTTACCTCAACATAATAAAGGCCATAAATGACAAACCCAAAGCCAACTTCATTCTCAATGGTGAAAAACTGAAACCATTTCCTCTAATATCAGGAAAAAGACAAGGTTGCCCACTCTCACCACTATATTTCAACATAGTTTTGGAACTTTTAGCCACAGCCATCAGGGAAGAAAAAGAAATAAAAAGAATGCAAATCAGAAAAGAGGAATTAAAGCTGTCACTGTTTGCAGACGACAAGATACTATACACAGAGAATCTTAAAGATGCTACCAGAAAACTAGAGCTAATCAATGAATTTGGCAAAGTGGCAGGATACAAAATTAATGCCCAGAAATCTCTTGCCTTCCTACACAATAATGACGAAAAATCTGAAAGTGAAATTAAGGAAACACTCCATTTTACCATGGCAAAAAAAAGAATAAAATGCCTAGGAATAAACCTACCTCAGGAGACAAAAGACCTGTATGCAGAAAACTATAAGACACGGATGAATGAAATTATAGATTATACAAACAGATGGAGAGATACACCATGTTCTTGGGTTGAAAGAATCAACATTGTGAAAATGACTATATTACCCAAAGCCATCTACAGATTCAATGCAATCCCTATCAAACTACCAATGGCATTTTTCACAGAACTAGAACAAAAAATTTCACAATTTGTATGGAAACACAAAAGACCCCGAAGAGTCAAGACAATCTTGAGAAAGAAGAATGGAGCTGGAGGAATCAGGTTCCCAGACTTCAGACTATACTACAAAGCTACAGTAATCAAGGCAGTATGGTACTGGCACAAAAACAGAAATATAGATCAATAGAACAGGATAGAAAGCCCAGAGATAAACCCACGCACATATGGTCACCTTATTTTTGATAAAGGAGGCAACAGTATACAGTGGAGAAAAGAAAGCCTCTTCAATAAGTGATGCTGGGAAAACTGGACAGCTACGTGTAAAAGAATGAAATTAGACACTCCTTAACACCATACACAAAAATAAACTCAAAATGGATTAAAGACCTAAATGTAAGGCCAGACACTATCAAACTCGTAGAGGAAAACAGGCAGAACACTCTATGACATAAATCACATCAAGATCCTCTTTGACCCACCTCCTAGAGAAATGGAAATAAGAACAAAAATAAACAATGGGACCTAGTGAAACTTAAAAGCTTTTGCACAGCAAAGGAAACCATAAACAAGATGAAAAGACAACCCTCAGAATGGGAGAAAATATTTGCAATGAAGAAACTGACAAAGGATTAATCTCCAAAATTTACAAACAGCTCATGCAGCTCAATATCAAAAACACAAACAACCCAATCCAAAAATGGGTGGAAGACCTTAATAGACACTTCTCCAAAGAAGATATACAGATCTCCAAAGGACACATGAAAGGATGCTCAACATCACTAATCATTTCAGAAAAGCAAATCAAAACTACCATGAGGTATCATCTCACACCAGTCAGAATGGCCATCATCAAAAAATCTACAAACAATAAATGCTGTAAAGGGTGTGGAGAAAAGGAAACCCTCTTGCACTGTTGGTGGGAATGTAAATTGATACAGCCACTATGGAGAACAGTATGGAGGTTCTTTAAAAAACTAAAAACAGAACTACCATACAACCCAGCAATCCCAGTACTGGGCATATTCCCTAAGAAAACCATAATTCAAAGAGTCATGTATCACAATGTTCATTGCACCACTATTTAGAATAGCCAGGACATGGAAGCAATCTAGGTGTCCATCAACAGACGAATGGATAAAGAAGATGTGGCACATATATACAATGGAATTTTACTCAGCCATAAAAAGAAACAAAATTGAGTTATTTGTAGGGAGGTGGATGGACCTAGATTCTGTCATACAGGGTGAAGTAAGTCAGAAAGAGAAAAACAAATACTGTATGCTAACACATATATATGGAGTCTAACAACAACAAAAAAAAAACGGTTCTTATGAACTAGGGGCAGGACAGGAATAAGGACACAGACATAATGAATGGACTTGAGGACACAGGAAGGGGGAAGGGTAAGCTGGGACGAAGTGAGAGAGTGGCATGGACATATATACACTACCAAATGTAAAATCGATAGCTAGTGGGAAGCAGCCACATAGCACTGAGGGAGCAGCTCGGTGCTTTGTGACCACCTAGAGAGATGGGATAGGAAGGGTGGGAGGGAGACGCAAGAGGGAGGGGATTTGGGGATATATGTATACTGATATATGGCTGATTCACTTTGTTATAAAGCAGAAACTAACACACCATTGTAGAGCAATTATACTCCAATAAAGATGTTAAAAAAAAGAAATAGGCGGAAGACCTAAATAGTCATTTCACCAATGAAAATATACAGATGGCCAAGAGGCACATGAAAAGATGCTCAACATCACTAATCATTAGAGAAAAGCAAATCAAAACTACAATGAGGTATCACCTCACACCGGTCAGAATGGCCATCATTAAAAAATCTACAAACAATAAATGCTGGAGAGGGTGTGGAGAAAAGGGAACCCTCTTGCACTGTTGGTGGGGATGTAAATTGATACAGCCACTATGGAGAACAGTATGGAGGTTCCTTAAAAAACTAAAAATAGAACTATCATATGACCCAGCAATCCCACTACTGGGCAAATACCCTGAGAAAACCATAATTCAAAAGAGACACGTGGGCTTCCCTGGTGGCGCAGTGGTTGGGAGTCTGCCTGCCGATGCAGGGGACACGGGTTCGTGCCCCACTCCGCGAAGATCCCACATGCCGTGGTGTGGCTGGGCCCGAGAGCCATGGCCACTGAGCCTGCGCGTCCGGAGCCTGCGCTCCACAACGGGAGAGGCCACAACAGTGAGAGGCCCGCGTACCGCAAAAAAAAAAAGAAACCAAAAGATACATGTACCACACTGTTCACTGCAGCACTATTTATAATAGCCAGGACATGGAACCAACCTAAATGTCCATCAACAGATGAATGGATAGAGAAGATGTGGCACATATATACAGTGGAATATTAGCCATAAAAAGAAATGAAATTGAGTTATTTGTAGTGAGGTGGATGGACCTGGAGTCTTTCATACAGAGTGAAGTAAGTCAGAAAGAGAAAAAGATATACATGCTAATGCATATATATGCAATCTAAAAAAAAGAAGAAAAAAATGGTACTGATGAACCTAGTGGCAGGGCAGGAGTAAAGACATAAAGACAAACATAGAGAATGGACTTGAGGACACAGGGTGGGAGAGGGGGAGGTGGAAGCTGGATCAAAGTGAGAGAGTGGCATGGACATATATACACTACCAAATGTAAAATAGATAGCTAGTGGGAAGCAGCAGCATTACAGGGAGATCAGCCCAGTGCTTTGAGATGACCTAGACAGGTGGAATAGGGAAGGTAGGAGGGAGGCTCAAGAGGGAGAGGATATGGGGATATATGTATGCATATGGCTGATTCACTTTGTTGTACAACAGAAACTAACACAGTATTGTGAAGCAATTATACTCCAATAAAGGTCTATTTTTTAAAAAATAAAGTACAATTTAAAAAGAAATTAAATTCTTCTCCTAGATGTCAAATATTTAATTTATAGAGCAGCAACCAGTGCAGAAACATTCATTGAGCTATTACTATTACCCTTTGACTCACTAGCCAAGGTTGGTTAACCCTTCACCACCCCTGATGACGTGGGGAAGTTGGAGTGGGTAGGTAATTTCATTTTCTGTACTACACCACAGAAGCTAGGTAAACTCCTCCTGAATAAACATCCTTGTAGGCCTCTGCAAACCCACACTGAGACACTTATTTCTCCTGGAAAGGGCTCTTTGAGAACACACTCCTCAACATCACCACTACGCAGCAAAAAAGAGAAAAGAAAAGAAAAAGAGAAGAAACTCTGGAGAAACAATTGCTGGATTTGAGATTTTTGCTTATTTATTTCAACAATTAACAGCAATTATGTATGGGGTGAAGGATCTTCATTCACATATGGTACACACTGTTAATGGCAGACTCTAAAAATAATTTCCAGAGTTATTACTCTAGATCTCACACTGTTAATGAGAAAGTTCAGAAGAAATGGTATTGATTACACCCTGCTAATTAGCTGACTTACCTGGGATAGTTTGGGTTCCTTTGGATAAAAAAAAGTGAATTCCTTTCAATGTTTCAAACATTCAAGGTCATCAAAAAATATTAGCTTTGACATTTAAGTGCTTTGAAATTGTTGATGCTTTATCAAAAAGAATGACAGTAATTTTAATATACATGCTTTTAAAAATCCAGGAAGTGATACTCAGAAACAATAAGAGAATAAAGGTGGAAGCTCTTACTCACAAAAACATGCCAGTTAATAAATGTACATAATATGAATAACTGAATTAGAAAAACTCTTGTAACTGGCAATGTAATGACTGATTCAGGCAAGGATCGTCAACACATGCTAAATTTTCACCGGATGAAATTTTGTTAAGGAATATAAGATTCACAAAGTCTCAAAGCATCTCACCATAATTACAACGTATTTCCCCTACAGAGGGGAAAAGGTACCTCTCTAATGAAGAAATCCTGAGATACTGCCTTAGACAAGTGATCAAATTTAGCCTCACTCATAAGGAAAACTGGTATTATTCATTTCCTTACATAATGCAATAGGAGGGACACAACATCATCTATACAGAATTCTTGCCAAAAATATTTAATTTGAATCTAATAATGAGGAAATAACTCCAAACTGAGGGACACTGTGCAAAACAGCTGCCCTATACTCCTCTAAAATGTCAATGCAATAAAATATTTAAAAGACTAGGGAACAATTCCAGACTTAAGGAGACTAAAGATACATGAAAACTAAATGCAATGTAATATCTTTGATTGGGTTCTGGATTTTTTTTAAAAAGCAGGGACATTAATTATTGAGAGTGGGGGATAACTGGGATCTGAATATGGATGGAATTTACATTATATAATATTTATATGACAATGTTAAATTTCCTAAGTATGACAATGATACTGCATTATGTTAGAGAAGATCCTTGTTCTTATGAAATACAGGCACATATATTATGGTTTAAATGTTTCATGGCTGTACCTACCTTATTTTAAATTGATTAAGAAAGTGAAAGAGAACAAATGTGGCAAAATGTTAAATAATGAATGTAGATGAAGGGTATATGAGTGGACACAGAAAGCAACTAAAAAAATTGATAAGTTAAAATTCATCAACGTTTAAACCTTCTCCTCATCAAAATTAAGCTAAAAACAATAAACAAAAAAGAACAGGTAAGACACCAACTGAGAGAAAATATTTGCAAAACATGTCTCTGACAACGGACTCGCATCTAGAATATAGAGACAACTCCTACTACTGAATAATTTCAAAACAACCCAATTATAAAATAGGGAAAAGATTTGAGCAGACTATTCGCAAAGGAAGATTCAGAAATGTCCGATCAGCATGTGAATGCGCGTTCAACATCATCAGTCATCAGAGAAATGCAAATCGACGCTTCACTGAGGTTCAATACATACGCACGAGAATGGCTAAAATTCAACGGACCGACAACACCAAACTTCAGTGAGAACGCAGAGCACTCTGAACTCTCACGCATGGCAGGTGGCAACGTGAAATGGTACCACCTCTCGGGAAGAAGTTAGGCAATTTCTTACAAAGAGCGTACGAGTCATCTAATATTCTTTCAACTTTACCACAGATTGATATTTTACCCAAAAAAAAGTTGAGGGAAAAATCTGTGATGCTTTAGAATGAGGCTTCAGAAAACAGACATGAGGCAGTATATATCCATTTAGAGTTGGTTCTCTATTCTTCAGATCTTAGATGATTTTTTAATAGTAACTCATTCAACAAATATCTCTTGAGTACCTGCCACGGGCTGACAATCCCCTGTGTACTGAGCGTATAATGGTGTACAAGAAAGACAGTCCAGTCTTCATGGAATTTATATTCTCATGGAGAGACACATATTGAACAAGTAGAGAGAGAGAGAGAGAAGTTACCAAATGTTATTAGGCCTCTGAGCATACAGAGGAGGTGCGAGGTAACAGGAGAGGCCTGCAGGGAGAAATTTTCACTTGCCATCTGAAGACTGAAAGGGAGTCAGCCATACAAAAAGCTGGGGGAAATAGCATTCCAGACAGAAGGGTTAGTGAGTGCAAAGGCCCTGAGGTGGAAAATAGATTGGATGGTGTTTAAATGGAACACTGTCTGCATGTTGGTCAGCTGGCCATAGGTCACAGATCTGAGTCACTATACCTTTGGCACTACATGCAAGAACAGTATGGAGCATTCAAAGTGAGGTCAAAGAGGATAAAAAGAGCAGAACAGAGTTTTAAGCCAAAGACGGAGGGAGTCTACAAGAGTAGGTTCCTGAAATCGGGAGATAACTGGAACCCAGGTCTCTGGAGCACACAGTGAGGAGAGTTCTGGAGCTACTGCTTTTTAAGATATTTCAGTTCATGTCCACCTACCTGCTTAGTCCTGTCATTGTCCAATGATGATAATAACGATGGTAACAACCGTGATTAAGATAAGATGCCAGTTATATAATTCACTAATTGCTTCCCATGTCTCAGGGTCTACATCGAATGCTTGATCCTACATAATTCTCTCAACAACTCTATGAAGTAAACAGTATTCTCCCCATGTTACAGACGAGCAAACAGGTTCGGACATTAAACAAGGTATGTAGACTCAAACAACCTCTAATTGGCTAAACCTGCGTTTGAATCTAGGTCTGTCTGATTCCGGATCCCACTCTCTATATCGTTACCTTTGTTAATCTCCAGTCTTTCTGGCAGTACCTTCTGATTGGTACTTTCTCCAGGGAGCTAAAAAAGCCAAAGGGACAGTTGGATACAAGAGGACCCTTGGAATGGTCTTCAGCTTCGATGAGAGAGAGAGAACAAAAGCACATGCACTCGTAAAAGGCTGACTTGAGGCTCCTGGGGATTATTTTGGTTCATACGCTACACTAGACATTTTTCAAAGGGCACTGCATAAGCAGACAACGTTGTCATAATCCTGAAACCTGAATTCAAAATGCATTAATTTCTTTCTACCACGACAGATTTGGAAAAACATGATGTGGTTCTTAAGCTTGTGCTTTCGAAAATCAGAAAGCTGGAAGGTAGAAGGTGAACATTTATTAATATTTTAAAATTATGAATATGCAAAATATCAACCGAGGATAAATTTTTATATCAAGGTTATAAGCAAAGGAAAAATGACAATCCGTCCTAGGAAAGCAAACAGAACATTAATTATAGCAGCCTTACAAAGCACCAAAGTAATAGCAGTTTGCAATTCTTTTCCAAAATTTACATAACTATATAGTCTCCTCTCAGATTCCAGAGATTCTATTTTTGATAAGCAGCAATTCAAAAGGTTAGTCACCTCATCTATATTATTATCCAACTTTTATGAATGGGAAATGGTGACACCTCGAATTTACATGTTAGCTAAACCTGACAGGTTGCCTCTAACTCTTTTTCTTCATTCATTCCAGCAATACTGTGTGCCAGGCATTGAGCACAGCCTGGAGACACTGAGATGAGTAGGACACACAGTATGTCCCCAGGAGAACTTCCAATCCAGAAAGAAAAACAGAACAGTAGACACACAACCCCAACAGAGTTCGAATAGGCTTAACAGATGGAGGTCAAAATGGCAATACGATGTTAAGGGCTGTCTCCCAACCGGACAGCAGCAATTACAATACTGATATTAAGTAAATTAAGTTCTTCTTTCTCTCTCTTCCCTCCCCCTTTCCTACCAGTCTTCCTTCCTTCCTTCTGTTCTTCTTTCTCCTTCCCTCCCTCCCTCCCTCACTCCGTGTTTCCCTCCCTTTCTTCCTCTTTTATTCAATAAGCATATCCAGTCATTACTTAGCAAGGCTGTATAATAAGAGTACTTTACATGTATGCAAAACTTACTATGTCAGGCAATAATAATATCTCATTTAATCTGCACAAAATGCCCGATTAATTCTCACATTTAATCCTCACCCCATTTTTACAGGTGAAACTGAGGTTCGGAGAGTTTACATGATATGCCAAGGTCACATATCTGTCAAGAGGCTGAGCAGAGACCCAGGCACTGTGACTCTAGAACTGAGGCTCTGAAGTATACTGCCCGAGTGTGTCCACTTACGAAGTTGTATACCTGTCACACTACCTGAAGCAATAATAATTCAGTGATTAAAGGACATTTTGGAATTTCTAACAAAGGCCTTCTAAACAAAGAATCTGCCTTTCAAAAATCAGAGAGAGATAGGGCTTCCCTGGTGGCACAGTGGTTAAGAATCTGCCTGCCAATGCAGGGGACACGGGTTTGAGCCCTGGTCCGGGAAGACCCCACGTGCCACGGAGCAACGAAGCCTATATGCCACAACTACTTAGCCTGCGAGCCACAACTACTGAAGCCCACGCGCCTAGAGCCCATGCTCCGCAACAAGGGAAGCCACAGCAATGAGAAGCCCACGCACTGCAACGAAGAGTAGCCCCCACTCGCCGCCAACTAGAGAAATCCCGTGCACAGCAACGAAGACACAATGGAGCCAAAAATAAATTAATAAATTTTAAAAAATCAGAGAGAGAGAGAAAAAAAAAGGATGATGGGAAGAAAAAAATGCAGTGTTCAATGTGGGTCTTCTCTGGTTTCCCCCCTTGGGAGCACAGTGGCCCTCCACCTGCATAAATGATGAGAATTGGCATCCTGCTTGATTACTGTGCATCTGTTATGAGCCTCAGAGTGAATTAAGCAAAAACAAAATAAGGAAAGAAAAGAACCTACTAATCAAGGCTAGCCCAGTTGTACCATTTTGAGTCACGGTGATATTTTCTTTATTTTGTAATCACCAGCAGGCACGTATGCCCCCCAAATTGCAAAAACATTTCAAAACAACTTAAATCAAGCTTGATAGCTAATTATGCTAAGGTCACACCGAAGAACCAAACCACCAGGACATCAAAGATCCCAGACATAAGTGTAAAGTAGCAGCGTTCATTTTTCTCCCATTAAAAAACAAGGGGAGGGTGACAAGTTTTGTTACTCTCTGAGAATAAACTGGCTTTTTAAAATCATCTAAAATAGACCTCTTAAGACATTTCACCTCTGCTCTGAATGTTTTAAACTGGTCCTCTGATTACAAAAATGTTCATGCTAAAATCTCACCAAGATGCTTTTTTAAGATGAAGAATGTGTTATAAATTGTAATGGTTTTAATCAGAACCCTCTTTGAAGCTATTTAACTCTACGATGTGGCCCAACCATTGCTTCAATTATGCCACTTATCGACTCTGTATTAATTAAGTATCATTAATTAATCATTAAGTATTATTAATGATTAAGTATTAATAAGTATTAAGTATTAATGATTAAGTATTAATAAGTATTAATAAGTATTAATTAAGTATTAATTAAGTATCATTAAGTATTATTAATTAATTAAGTATCATTATATACTTTCTCACAGCTCTCTCACCAGATGGTCTAACATCCTCCACAAACATCACCTGGATTCACTCATCTTTCTCTCCAGCTGAATGTTTAATCAGATCTTATCTTCAAACTGGATCGCTTCTCTATCCCTCCTCTTCACTCTATCAATACAGTACACAAAGGTCAAGTGGCATAAGACATAAACTAGTAGTAGTTACAAAGACAAGTTCTATCCGCAGCTCATTCCCACCTCAATGCATTCTTACCCAGTATGGTGATGCAATTTTCACAGTAAAGTGAAAGGAGAGCCTTTTGCATCCTTAGCTGATTACAACTTACAGTCTGAGTTCAATTATCTGGGGCAATGGAGAAAATAAGTAGGAAAAAAATGTATATTTGGCAATGGGAGTACAACAGGCAATTTGGCCTCAGTAGAGTTACTTTCTGAATTATATTTTGTTTGGTCTAATATAAAAATTACTTTGCATTCTTGAGCTCGCAGGTTGAGAAAGCGGGAGGCAGAAGTCCCAAGGTGTACCGCACTGCAAGGAAGCCAGCCTAGAATTTTAAATTGCCTTGGGTGATCCAAAAAGTAGATAATAGAGAAATGAAAATGCTCAACTGTTTTCCTTACAAAATATAAAAGCCAGATTAATGGGACTATCGCACAGCCACCTCAAACTCCAAATGTCTAAAAACCAAACTGGTCATGTTGCCTCCATATGGGTTCCCTCTCTTGACCCCTCTGTCTCTCATCATTCTCTAGTCCCCAAGCTGGGTACAGGGAAACCTGGAAACTGCGGCAGAAGGCACATACCATCAGCAGAAAGGACTTGGTGGCCGATCCACTAGGCTGAAGTTCTCCTTACAGAAAATACAAGACGTCACCCCCAGCTATAGTTCTTTCTCTAAAAACCACAAACCACTATTTTTACATAAAACTCATGATTTTTAAATATCGGTCTGGACTGAATGCAGATTCAGCCTTTGGTGTTCAGTCCTTGCCTTACTGTAAACTTGGACTCCTCCTTCCTCCCTTCAAATGCAGCCAGTCCCCAAGTTTTGATAACTTTTGCAAGCTGTTCTCTTGCTCTCTGTACATGCCCTGCTCGAGGAGTCCCTGCTTCACCGACACCTACTCACATGACTATCCAATTCTCCTAATCGTAAGGCTCAATCAGCAACTGCCTAAGTGCTTGCCTCCTGCCCCAGCTTCTGGTTTCTCTGGTAACTGATGAGCCAACCTGACATCAGGTCCCCCTGTAACTGGTAGCCTCCTCTTCCCCCAAGTAGCAAAAACTGCTGCCCTGTCCTGCCTGCTGTCTGCCGTACACAGTGTGGTGTCACTCCAGCACGTTGCTTCAGACTTGTAAGACTTCCTATCCAATAAACTGTGGTGGTCTCTGTTGCTGTCTCTGGGCTTTTTCTTCAGTCTTGCAGCTGGGCAATTGCAAGGCCTGCTGGGTGCAGCCCAACACCCTCTTGCTGTCTCTTTCTCTCCGTTCCCATTGCTATCATCTATGTCCTCATTACTTCACATCTGCATTATTAGATCAGTGTCCTGGCTTACCTTCTCAAAAGCACGTCATCTACAGTCAGCACACTGATCTTTCTGAAACAGTTCCCAAACTTTCACATACATCAGAATCACCTGGAGGGCTGTTTAAACCACAAACCCCACCCCCAAGCATGTTTTAATTTAATGGGTCTCAAGTGGGGCCTGACAATTTGCAAATCAATAAGCTCCCAGGTGAGGTCGATGATGTTCCAGGGACCATACTTAGAGAAACAATGCACTAAAACATCCCCCTCCAATTCTAACACAATCAATGATTCCTCATTTCCTCCACATTAAACTTAATTAAACTTAAAACTCCCCAATCTGGTACTTTGGATTCTTCATAAATCTGGTCTCTTCCTCTCACCTCAAAATTTCATTTCTCTGATCTCCTATGAAACCTTGCTCCAGTCAAACCGGTCTACTTGTATATTACCCAGTGCGTGATGCACTCCCATTTTCTTCTCTTGATCAGGTATAGAACGCCTTTCCACCTCCTGCCTCTTGTT
The DNA here is from genome assembly GCF_963455315.2 of Globicephala melas. Lineage (NCBI taxonomy): Eukaryota > Metazoa > Chordata > Mammalia > Artiodactyla > Delphinidae > Globicephala > Globicephala melas. The sequence continues at coordinate 40,767,269 of NC_083330.1, read as the reverse complement.
CAAGTTCAACCTCTTCATCGAGTACACCCAAAACCTACATTCTCAATGTAGCCAGCCCCCATCAGACTTCTGCTACCTCTTCTAGACTCCTGTAGCATTAGCTCTCCAGCTAAATCTAAAGTGCATGGCATTTAGAGCCAAAGGCTCTCTGGGTATGAATCCTGGTTCTTTCATTAGCTGTGCAACTTGACTAGCCATTTAACCATTCTGAACCTGTTTCTCCCTCAGTAAAAGAGCAATAACAATATCTATTTCTATTGGGTTGCATAAAGAATTAATTGAAACAAACTATTTAAGCCTTTGGAGAAGCATAAACAAAGTAGGTGTTTAATAAATGTCAATTTCCTTTCTTGGAATTTCCCTGGTGGTGCAGTAGTTAAGAATCTTCCTGCCAATGCAGAGGACACGGGTTCGAGCCCTGGTCCAGGAAGATCCCACATGCAGCAGAGCAACCAAGCCTGTGCGCCACAACTACTGAGCCTGTGCTCTAGAGCCCACGAGCCACAACTACTGAAGCCCGCGCGCCTAGAGCCCGTGCTCCACAACAAGAGAAGACACTGCAATGAGAAGCCCGCACACCACAATGAAGAGCAGTGCCCACTCACCACAACCAGAGATGGCCCACATGCAGCAACGAAGACCCAACACGGCCAAAAATAAATAAATAAGATAATTAAAGTAAATAAATAAAACTTTTTTAAAAATGTTCCTTTCTTTGTCCCTTTCCTCAATCATGCATTTAGCACTAAATATAAAATATGTTACACTAATCATGTACATTTTAAGCTTACCCTCCTCTCTTTTAGCCAGACAGAATATTTCTGAGGAACCAAAAACATGTCTAATTCATCTTAGCAACCCTAGTACCTGGCAACTTCTGAGCAAATGGTAAGTTCTCAATAAATACTTACTAAAAAATATGATTAATTTGAGAAATAATGTAAGGCAAGTGGTTCCACAGAGCAGCTTTCCTCTGCAGAAATCAAATCTCTTACAATTACATTTATCCTTAAAATATCCTCCTGTGACAAAGGCAAAATGTATATTACAAACAGAAAAACTAAAAAAGATCTAATGGGAGTCCCCGTTAGATAGTCCCCACTTGACACTTAATATTGAACAAGAGCAAAGTCATTATAAAAGCATCAATGAAGGAAAAATCTTCTCTTTGAAGTAAATTTGAGCCCCAAAAACACTAATAATGGGAATATAGAGAAATAACGACAAAGAATCCGGAGATAATGCTGGCAACAAGTAATGGACTGCCTTTTGAGGACATGTCATGTAAGCATGTGACTGCTGTACTTCTACAACGGCTGATATTGATATGTGCATTGACAGGTGTCAAGTCACATTGGTAAAACGCATTTCCTGTCCTTTAGGAGAGTCTCTAATTTTGAAATCAAGCAGCGACAAATTTCTATTCTGTTCTCCTGTGTTGCTGACTTCTAACGCTTTTCCTAAACAGGATCCAGCATAACCCATTGCCATAGAGCTAAGGGTGACGCAAAAGATCACTGTGTGTGAACAGTGTGGCAGAAAAAATGGTATAATCTGGCGTATTGGCATCTGGATGTTTTCCTCCAAATACAGAGCAAAGTGCCCCAAGAGTTCAAGCTGATTTCAATTCACTATACAGAGGCTACACGGTCTGGTCAGAGAGCACTAGGAACCGGGTCACCTGCTTTGCTGTAAGAACCCAACCACGACTGATCACATGACCTCAGACAAGTGGATTCCTCCAACAGTCATTTCCAGAGTAACCACCATGTACCAAATATCATACAAGATGATGGGGACACAGAGGTAAAATGTGTAATCCATGTTTTCCTGGAACTTACAGTCTAGTGCTGAGTCAGGCGATTGGAGCAGACTGCACAGTTGTTCCCCAAACTCGTTTTCCTTTCACCGCGAGGTGAAAGATAGACCAGATTTCCTAGCCTCCACGTAACTGCATTGTGCCTGGTGGAATGTAAGCAGTGAGGTATGCCGTACCCAGGTCTGGCCACAGAAAACCTCCCCCTTGATTATCGACTTTCTCTCTCCAGTTCCTTATTTGCCAGCTGGATGCAGGGCACCCTGCAGAGGACTCTGATTTCTTAGAGGTGATGGAGCCACAGATGGAAAGGAGCAAAAGTCCACCTGCTGAACACCCTCCTGGAACTACTATGTGAGCAAGAAAGAGATTCCTATTGTGTTAGGTGCCTAAGTTGTTTGCTACAACAGTCAGTCTACCCTACCAAAGCATGAACCCAAACTACCTCCAAGATACTATGATACTGAGTAGCACAGGATGACATGGGATACCCAAAAGAGGCAGCTCGCCTGGGCTGGAGTTGGATATCAGGCAGGGCTCCCCAGAAGAAGAAACACTTAAGATGAATCTTGAAGGACAGTGTGAGATAGTGAAGAAGGGAATAGAAGGTTGCAGAGGAGAAAGCATTTGCAAAGTCGTGAAACTTGGAGGAAATGGGGTGCACTGGGGCAGCCTTAGTGATTCCTGACTAGTAGAGTGTGGAGTGATGTTGGGAGGTGGAGGTGCTCAATATGCATTGGCTGAAATGACTGATAAAGAGCAGAAGCTAGGAGATGTCGTAGCTCCTAGAAATGATGGATAAGGGAAGAGAAAAAAAGTAATCAAGGACCGTCTAATTTATAAGGCAGAACAGATGGCATCCTCTTCACTGAGATGGAAAATGCAGGAGAAAGAGGTGAAAGAATGAGTTCAATTTTGAAAAAAAAAGGAAGAGAAGAGAAAAGAAAGGAAAAGAAAAGAATCTGAGATAGCTATGGAACACCCAAAAGATAAATCAGCAGGTAGTTAGATGTATGGACCTAGAACTCAGGCAGTGGACAGAAGAGGTGGGTTTGGAAGGGGTCACCATGCTTAGGGCTGAAGTCATAAGCATGATGGGATTGCTCAGGTAGAATATTAACAGTGAGAAGCCAGAGAAACAGGGAAGAAAAGGGAAAGGAGGAAAGAGGGAAAGAGCAGGAGCTAGAGAAAGAGACATTATGAGAAAGAAGTCATAGAAGCCAAGGAGAAGAGATTGAAAAAGCAATCAATAATAAGGAATACTTCCGAGTGGTGAAATAAGATGATGGCCTGAAAAATGTCCATTATGTTCAACTAGGCAGCTACTTGTGACCTTAACAACTTCCATCTCAGTATTTGGAAGAGCCAGGTTAAAGGGATCTGGAGAGTGAATGAGGGATGAAAAATTACAGATAGGAATATAGAACACTCTTCAAGGAAAACTGGCTCTAAAAAACAAATTAGCCTGAAGTGGACGAAGAGACGGTTTGTTTCGTTTTGGTTTTCATTTTTCAAGATGCGAGACTTAAACACGTTAACATGCTGAATTCTCTGAACTCTTTCTTTATCTTAAAATGGGGATAATAATGCCCCTTCTCCTTGGTCCACTGGATTGTTGTCAGAACAAATAAGATGACGTATGTGAAAGATTCTAAAGTACTATGTAAAGAGCAATGTTATTTTGTATTCATAAATGTTGAAAATATGGAGTTATAAAAGTTAAGAGTCCACTGAAATATGTCTGGCTATCAAATCAATGAAAAACTTATCATCAGTCTGGATCTGTAAATATTAAGAAAAATGTCTTGAATGCACACTACATGTTGGCAACCCTAAACCTTAAAGGCTAACGACAGATTTCTAAGTCCTTTGCTGGACGAAATTCTTCTGGTGCTCCTAGGTTACAGCCTGGGCTTCCAGATGTCTTCATTATACCAGGAAAACAATGTCAATGAACCCTGGCAGATTGCTGTGCATTAAGTCATCTGGGAGTTTATTAGTCTTATGAGTAGTAGTTGTTAAATGAATATTTCTGGCATTCACCCAGTTTCACAAAGCAACAGAGAAGCTCCATAATTTCGATCTCAGGACCAGTGAAATCATGGTGAATGGCCACAGGGTGCTGTGTTATTCTAAGGGGTGACTGAGGTATTCTGGGAAGTAAGCTAGCCATTTCAGGACTTCCCTCCTGGGAAAAGTAACCATCCGAAAGAATATGGTCCAATCATTATTTCACTAGTCACCAAAACTTTAAAGACTCTACAAAGAGCATTACTTTTAGCACTGTGACATCAGTGTAACTAGGTTTTCTCTCATAAAACTTCTAACAAGTGGTTTTAGCATGCCCCATCTTCCTCCCCTGGGATGATACCTTATCCCCATAAAAGAAAAATGTCCCTTTCCTTTTCTCTGCCCTTTTGGACAACTCCTCTGACTGGGTTTCCTAGTTGCTGATGTGTCCTCAGTTATTTTTAAGGGCGTAGGGTGCTAATTATTTAAGGTCAAGCAGCTGTGACTCCAGCGCCAAAGAGCAATTGTGCAGAATAAAGAAGGCTTCCTTTACAAAGATATTAAAGATCTAGTCTTGAGACTCAAATAAACCCTATTTGCAATTATTTTTACATTTTTTTTTATCTTAGAGAGACCAGGCCACAACACTAAAACGGTGCTTCTTTTATCCATGTTTCTCAAATATTTTATCCTTGATATGTGACACTACGATATGTAGCTATTAAACTAGGCCCAATGTCTGCAGGTCAATTTTTGGACTTTTTATCCACTGCAATGCCGAATTTCCTCCTACAACTGAGGATCAATAAAGCATGTTGCAATCACCTCAATCAGAAATACAAAGAAAAAGACAAAACTTACGCTGCCCTCAAAATAGACCTTCATAAATATCAAGTATCTTTCATAAGTTTACCTCATTCAATCTTAAAATAATTTTGTAAATGTATTATTGTTAATTATCACCAATTAATAGAGAAGAATGCTGAGGTGCAGAGTTTTAAGAACATTCCCAAGATGGTATGAGATTAACAGATACAAACTACTATGTATAAAATAAATATGGAACAAGAATATATTGTATAGCACAGGGCATTACAGCCATTATCTTGAAATAATTTATAATGGAGTGTAATCTGCAAAAATACTGAATCATTTTGCTGTACACCTGAAACTAATATAATATTGTAAATCAACTATACTTCAATTAAAAAAAAAAGAACATTCCCAAGGCCTCACGGTTCTTCAGAAGCAGAAGCAGGTGTACATCCAAGGTCCTCTGCTGCCTCAACTCTTTCCACTACACCATAGATGGCCCCTATCATGTAACCTGCTTTATTTGTATTTCACTTCTCTAGCAACAATGGAAAAAAGCCTGGCTGCCTCTGAAGTCTTTAGGAATCTTTGATGAAATGCAGACATGAATTCAGTTCTCCCTCCAATGAAAATATATAAAATACACTGGTTATATATAGAATGTTATGGGATCATCATGGATGTGGAAAGCTTTGTAAAGGAATGCACAAATGATGCTTGGAATCCTGAAAAGGCCAAAAAAAGATATTACAAACAAATGAACAAATGTAGAATGGGGGAAAAGTTCCATGAACAATCAGTATTTTCTTTTGACTGCGTTTGTTTTTATTTCAAAAGGGCTTCTCTTTGATGGAAATCCCTGGTTTTTGAAAGCATTTCAAATGAACATAATGACCAACCTGTAGATGGAGAAGGAAGCCACCGACCGTATGAGGGATGCCAAAGCCCCCACTCTGGCAGCTTCCACCGCCCCCTGGACGCGGTACTGCACTGCCCTCGAGTAGCTGGTGTAAGGTTGATTGTAAACGACAATCTTCCCTCTTGCTTCTGGGGCCCTTCTCCGCAGTTCGTCGAAAGAGGTCACCACCAGAACTTCTGCTGTAATGCCTACAAATAAAAGTCATACAAGGTTAACATATGGTTTCCGATCAGCCAGGGTGAATTGGCACACAAAAGGTCACACATGTTCTATCCACTACATCTGGCAAACTGGTTTGCAAAGATCAAAGTTTCAGAGCCATTTGCTATGGGAGAAAGATTCTGGGGGTTAGCCAGTTTCCCAAGAAAGAGAAAAGGCATTCAAAAAATATACGACTCTTAAGGTTTTTCAACTCACTTGACCAGCTGCTATTAAATCACAAATTGCTTGAAAAGATGTCTTTTTTTGCCTCTTTCCCACAGAATGACAGCAATTATTTATTTTTAAAAATGCATTTTAGAAAGCTCCCCTTGGGTTTAAAGAAACATATTTATCTTTTCATAAAACTATTTTGATATGTTGCTAAACAACCTTCACTGACATCATACAAAGGGTGGCAGTTTATAAAGAATGTTCTTCGAAGCCAACGATCTTCATAAATCCAACTTTTAACAAATGGTTAATGTAACCCGTCTCAAGAGCCACAAAAAGTCAGCTTGTTTTCTTTTCTTCCTTGTACCAAACCCTTTTAAAGAATGTGGAAACTTCCCATGCCTCTCGCTTTATAGTACATGTTCATCGCCAAACCTATCACTCTTCTTCAGATAAAAATTCTGAAGATGTTGTCTAATTGTCCTATAATCCTGCTGTCTCACTTAGAAAGATGTGGCATATTTCCTCATACCACAAGACTTGCCCAGCTCTTCCTGATGAGGGAACAGGATTTCACAGCTTGCACGAAGTCATTCAAAACCTGCTAGACCACTGAAGATTCAATTTGATGGAGTAGTTAGTGTGACAAGAAAAAAAATATTTAGCAGCAAAGGCCAGACGCAGTAGCTAAACATAACGATCTAAAATCAAGTGTCAGGCACCTACTGTTGTATGGCTTTAGCCAGGCAGTCGTGAAATATGTCAGTAAAACCCAAGTATCAACATAGATTTGGCATACTTCTTTAATTTTGCAAACTAGAGAACTGGGTTCTTCTGGAAGCTTAACACATGTCATTAAAATAGTAACTGTTACTTGGAGAATCCTTTTAAAATGCACTGCAGATATGAGAGAATTCTTGCTTTCAATATGGACCCCATCACAATGGATTCTTTGGGCTGGCTCCTCTCCAACTTCCACCATCCGGGCTGAATTTGTACTTTCACTTTAATGTGATTGACTACAGATCCATAAGCATGTCTCCACCAACATTCGAAACTCAGAATTTAATTTATAATCTAAAGAAAGCGATGTACAATTATGAAAAGTAAGGACGCCACTAGCTTTTTCACATGATAAATATGTGTAAAAATACAAATAAGGGTTCAGCGAGACAGACTTTGAGATTCATAACTTTCTGAAACCTGGAGTTACCTTGAAATTTGACTGGTGTTATTGTTGGCATAGCACAGGAATTTTGTTGATGGTTTTCAGCTGTTCCTAATGAATAACAGATTCAATGGTCCACCCAAGGGGTGTCCCAGCAACAGGGTAATTTTGGCATCTGGATTGGAGCCACTAGAAGTGAAGCCAAATTTCTATAAATTTTCATAGGCCACTGCACAATTAAAGTCATACAAGGGTAGAGCTTCACTATAGTGTGTGGTTCAAGTTCTTTTAACAAATGTGAATGATGGAGTCCTAAGGAGCCAAAACCTAACCTAGACACCAGGTGCCAATGCAAAACACTAGTAGCAGCTATAGGTCAAAACCTATCACCGTGAACTTGGAAGAAGTGTTCAAATTAATGTTTTCCTGAAAGCTTAGCGTCATCTCTGATGCCTCTGTCTCCTTCATCCTCCAGATCTCATCAGTCCTCAAATACTGATAATCTTACCCCTTAAGTGTTGATTGAAAGCAGGTCCTCTACTCTACCACAGTTACACCTGCTCACATCAGGCCCTGGTTATCTCTCTGTTGGACTGCTATGAATTCCTCCTCCTCTACCCACCACCACCAGTGTCCCAGCCTCCAGCCCAACTCCCTCAAATTTAACTGCCACAACGCTGCCAGGGTGAACAACTTGAACTGCTGAGAAGTCAGATGAGCCGATGGCACCATCCCCCTGCCCCCTGCCCCCTCTGCTGATTACCCATCACTTCAACATACCAGTCAAAGCCTATCTATCTCTATAGACACAGGTTCCCTTTTATTTTAAATCCTATCAATACTAAACTTAAAAGTTCCCACTTGGGCTTCCCTGGTGGCGCAGTGGTTGAGAGTCCGCCTGCCGATGCAGGGGACGTGGGTTCGTGCCCCAGTCCGGGAGGATCCCACATGCCGCGGAGCGGCTGGGCCCGTGAGCCATGGCCGCTGAGCCTGCGCGTCCGGAGCCTGTGCTCTGCAACGGGAGATGTCATAACAGTGAGAGGCCCGCGTACCGCAAAAAAAAAAAGTTCCCACTTGCACCATGCCAGTCCACTTCTCAGCATCTTTTCATGCTATGGTACATCATGTCTTGTTGACCCCATTCTCCTAACTTTGTGATGTGACTAACACCTATTTATCCCTCAGGATGCCATTTAAGAATCACTCCCTCCAACTCTACTCCATATTCTGTAATAACCTATAGGGGAAAAGAATCTAAAAAAGAATGAATATATGCCGATGTATAACTGATTCACTTTGCTGTACGCCTGAAACTAACATAACATTGTAAATCAACTATACTCCAATTAAAAAGTAAAAATAAAAGAAATAGACAGAAAAAAAAAAAAGAATCACTACTTTAGGGAGCATTCCCAAGGCCTCTGGCCTCTTGTCTCATCCCCCTCCCTCCACCTCCAGGAAGGCTGGTTCATGCACCACTCTCCTCTGGACTTTCAGAGGAAAGTTCATACCTGGGCACTAGACGATGAGACGGTTTATTTATGACTCTCTCTACCACCTAAACTGTGAACTCCTCAGGGTTTGGGGCCATGTTCACTTTTGTTTGTATCTCCTGGGCCTAGCATAGTGCTTGGTATATGTGTAGGAAGTCACTCAATAAACTTCCCTTAGATAGCACTGCTCCAAACAAGGTACCACTGACTGGGCCTACAGCGTTTCCATAAAAGTGCAATTTACCTTTAAAGCTTGATAGCGCTTCTCCTGCAATAACTCAAGAGTCTGACTCTCTGACCACCCAGAGCACAGGTGCACCAGAATAACCAAGCCAAAAAGGTCCTGGGGCAGTCAGAATAGAAATATAAATTCCAAGTACGAAAACTCAGATACTTGCACATAAGAAAGCTCTTCTGCTCTTAGAGCCTAGTTACTCTTACTTTATAGAAAATTCTAAATCTAGTGCTTAAACCTATAAACTATAAGAGACAACAAATCAAAAAGAAGAGATAGGTTTGGAAGCTGACAGCAGTACCACAAAAAAACAATGTCAGAGACAGGAACACGAAACATAACAAATACATACTTACAGACTTCTTTGCAATGTCGGAAATGTTCTGCATCTGGGCTAACACAGTAGCCATTAGACACATGTGGCTACTGAACACCTGAAATGTGACTAATGGGACTCAGAGACTGAACTTTTAATGTCATTTATTTTAATTAATTTATATTTAAATTTAAATAGCCATATGCATATAGTGGCTGTTATGTAGAACTCACAATCACTGCAGGTTCAGCCATTATGTAGGCAAGTAGGCAAAAGCATCTCTGCTGGCCCTGAGGGATTTGCAGAAGGTGAGAGGAGCAGGGAAGGGACTTTTCTGAGTAGCATCAGAACAGGCCACTATAGAAAAAGATGCCATTGGCCCTACCTAAACTTACATCTATGTTATATTCTACTATTTTCTCTACCCTTCTCTATAAAAGAAGGACACATGCCCATCAGCTGCCTTGTGAACTGCAGGGTCTCTCTTGGAACACAGTGACACTGGGCTTGCCCATGAGACTCACTCTGGCCAATGGAATGTGAATGACCAGTGTGTGTGGTCACAGCTGAGCAGGAACTTTAAGAGCCATTGCAAGTTTTGACTGTCGCTAAGAGCCCTTTATGTTTCAGCCACAAGGATGGCATGTTCCAGGTGGGGGTTTCTCCTTCAGCCTGGATCCTGGAGTGAAAGAGATAACTGAGGCAGAAACAAAGGCACTACTGACTTTATATATATATATATATATACACACACACATATATATGTCATATATGTATATATGTGTGTGTGTGTGTATATACACACACACACACACACACACACACGACATAAATCTTAGTGGTTGCAAGCCATAGAGATTGGGGGTTGTCTGTTATCCCTGCATTACTGAGGAAGAGCTGAGTAATGCAGGAGCCCTGAATTCAAAGTTTCTATCAGGGCATTCACAATCTGCAGCTGATGACAGATAAGATCTAGAATAAATATATTTAATAACTTAGGGAAGACTGTTCAGTGAAAATTACATAACTACTGTCTTCCTCCTATCACACACCAAAGTGATCAAATGATTAACACCAAACAGTAGGAAACAAACAAATCTGAAGAAGAATTTAGCAAGAGTCAGGGATTTAACACACGCAGACTAAATGACAAAGCATTTTAAATAGGAGATAAACCCTAGAGATCATTAAAATACAGTCTTGGCAGCTCAGTTCGCTAACCTACCTGATGTCACTTCTAAGGAAACAAGCAGCCCTGTTGTATGTTAAATAATTCTATATACTTTTGATAGATTTCAATATTTCATATCTAAATGCATTTTCCCTCTAAATTCCACCTTCAAAAACCAAGGGCAAAAATGATAGAAACTGGTGTTCTTGTGTTTGTATCAAGTACAAAATAATGTTATTGTAGTGTTATATCAGAGAGATAAAATAACTCTGTGACAGCTTGGCATTCCAAAATGGGCTTTGTTTAAGCTATGTTTTGAAGTGTTAACTGTCCTATGCTCTTCTTAGAGAAGTAAAACTTGGGGGGAAAAATACTGTAACCAAACAGAATTTCTGCCCTCAATAATAAGAAACCTGGCTCAGTTTCATGATTCAGTTTGACACAGCAATTTGCCTCCAAAAGAAGTTTCTAGAGACACGATGGAAACATCAGAACCATATGAATTACACAGGAAATCTTCCTGGATGCCATTTATTAAAGTTCATTGGCTGGAAGGACATAAACTCAACTGTCAATGTCAACCCCATTACAATTACAATTCAAATCCATCACCATACAGTTTAAGCAGGAGAGATTTAAGCACAAGGGCAGTAACCACATTTAACAGGTGAGAAAATATGAAGTTTCAGGAAGGTACAGGAAAGTTCAAATATCTTATCAAACTAGAGAGTGGCAGCGCTTGAATATGAATCTAGGTCAGATGGACTCCAAATCCATGCTCTTCTCAACTCATCCCACATAGCATCCCTCCTAATGAACTTAAGTCAGCATGTACTTGTATGTTTTCTCGGACTCTCTCCTCAGGCAGCCAATAAACTTCCAAGGAGCCCAACATCCTGTCCTATTCCACAAATCCCTGGATTTAGAAAGTGGAAAGGAAAGGCAAAAATGTTTTGAGGGCTCACAAATCATTAAGTATCATTAATTTTTCAAATATTCAGAGATCTTGTGTTGCCTTCAAGATACCCAAAGTCACATATTCCCTGCTTCCTCTCCCCTATCCCTACCTGTTTTACAAATAACCCATCTTTCTATTCTCAGCCAAATATCTATTTGATTCGGCAAATAGTTGAATCAAACTAGACTCAACTTAAATAACTGACGTTAAGGTGGGAGAAGTGTATTTCCATTTTAAAAGAGATTTTTCACCTACAATAATTTATTCATTCAAGAAATGTATTTGAGCCCTTCTGATACGCCAGGCCATTCCAAAGTGCTAATGGTACAGTCAATGATATAGTGATTTCACTACTGAAGATTACATTCTAATGGGGAGGACTGGTACCCAGCAAACATATTAATATATAATTACAATTTAATAAGTGAAATACATGATGCTCTAAAATTGGAATCCTTGGGATTTGATCTAGTCTGACAGGATCTTGAAAATCTTCTAAAAAAAGGAAACACTGGGCTTCCCTGGTGGTGCAGAGTTGAGAGTCCGCC